>NC_061076.1:7985811-8285811 GCF_021917145.1 Hypomesus transpacificus
CGAACATTTCTCCTTTTTGCATCGGAAATTGCTTTTAGACCCAACATATTGAAGTGAAGCGACAAGTGTAACCTGAATATTTGTGTTTATTTGATGATAAAAGTGGGTTTTCTTCATAGCCGTGCCCTAGTTTCCAGTATTACCAGTTGGGGAGTAAGACGTTTCTAAGTCAAGAGAAACCTGCAGTGCTAAGAGTTGGCAATGTTTGGCACGCCAGCATTGCAGTAGCCTGACTCTTAGAAAGAGTGTAGTGTGTTTTTTTCCCCAGTGATCTGTTCGAGTCCAATTATTTCTCCTAGGTGGTAAATCCATAGCCGACCAAAATCAATGTTCTTCAAACCTCTTTAAAAAAAGAAAATTTCAGAGGAAAATAGTTTTACTGCTTGATTATGTTGTGGAAGTTTGAACAGATTCCATCTGTTCCAGTGACTAGCTTGATGTGTTTAAGGAGTTTATTTTTGATGAACAGCTTGGTGTAGTTTCAGCAGGCTAACTCTGTTTTTTAAGTGTTTGAAATCATTCTGTCACACAATCAGACTTCCCAGCTAACCCAGACAGAGGCAGAGCCTTGATGGAACTGTAACGAGACATGGGCAAGATCTATGTGACCTACAAACCTACATTGACTGTATTTACTATGACATGGGGCCGCCAATGGTTACGTTGTAATCATGTTATTTCGCCACACAGTATGGTTCAGTAACCTCAATATGGTGAAAGATACTGTGAAAAGGCTGTGAAATAGATGCTGATTCAGATAAATTGATTTCCCGGTGGAGAGAGAGTGAACGGGAAGGGAACGGAAAGCCGAAAGTTAGAAAAGACGTGGAAGAAGATGAAAGAGAAGAGGAAGTCATTTGGATGGTAAAATGAGGTATGAGTGGGAGGGGGGAGATTTGAACGAGAGGATGAGAAGGACACAGAGGTGAAGAGGAAACAGGAGAGAGTACAGAAGTATGTACAATATGTGTGAGAGAGAGCAAGAGAGACAGAGAGAGAGAGAGACAGAGAGGGAGATAGAGAGAGAAAGAGAGGGAGATAGAGAGAGAAAGAGAGAGAAAAAAAGAGAGAGAGAGGGATTAATAATGGTAGAGTCAGTGATGTGGCACCCCAGAGCTCTGAGTGGGGGCAGTAGACGCCAAGGCTGAGACGAATTGCCACCTTTTTAATTAATCGCTCACCCGCTCTCAACGTCCTTCTCCTCTCTTCCTCACGCTTTCTCACTTTCACGCTTTCCCTTTCTCTCTCTCTCTCTCTCTCTCTCTCTCTCTCTCTCCTTTTCTCTCTCCTTCACATGCACACATAGAGCACACACACACACAGACACACATGCACTGTTAGTCACAGCAAACAGTGCTTTGGAGGGGCAGTCTGAAACCCCTACAGCAGTGTTAGCGGCACATTCTTGTGCCGCTAACACTAACGCTAACTAATCGGGGTCTAATCCACTATGTGATATCAGTAGGACTAAGTTCAAGTTCAAGTTCAAGTCTTTTATTTGTCAGGTGCACAGAGCAACACAAGGTTAGACTGGGCACTGAAATTCTTAAGACAAGACAACGCAAGCACTTGGCATAACATAACATATAAGTACACAGAACAAATTTACATCTATGCTGAGCTTAGATAAGTGAACTTTCTAAATATACAGATAGCAATAAATAAACGACTATACTAACCCTAACACTAAAACTTCCTAAATTACAGATAACAATAAATAGTACGCTATACTAACCCTAATACACAAAAAAAAAAAAAAAAAAAACCTGTTACAACCCTATAAACTAATCTAACCTAAATGGAGTACAGTGCAGTAGTGCAAATTTACAGATCAGTGACTTTGTCAATGACCAAACAGGAGCCTGGTGGCGAGGTACAGTAGTGCAATGTTACTGAAAGAGCAACCAGTAGCTGAAAGTGACAGTGTATAAGTGACTAGTGTGCAGTAAAAATGTCCATATCAGTGTCCATTGAGAAGCCTGATGACCCTTGGGTAGAAACTGTTGTCCAGTCTGCGTGTGCGCGACCGGATGCTGCGGTAACGCCTGCCAGAAGGCAACGGGGTAAAGAGACTGAAGGATGGGTGGGAACAGTCTCTTAGAATCCTGCTGGCTTTCCTAAGGCAACGTGTGTGGTAGGTGTCCTGTAGGGCTGGGAGCTTCCTGCCGATGATGAACTCAGCAGAACGGACCACACTTCGTAGGGCCTTGCGGTCCCGGTCTGTGCAGCTCCCATACCACACTGTGATACAACCAGTCAGAATGCTTTCTATAGTGCATCTGTAAAAGTTAGTAAGGATGACTGAGTCCATACCAAACTTCTTCAGTCTCCTCAGGAAGAAGAGGCGCTTACGGGCCGTTTTGACCACCTTGTCCGTGTGAACAGACCAGGTGAGGTCATTGCTGATGTTCACCCCGAGGAACTTGAAGCAGCTGACCTTCTCCACTTCCGATCCATTGATGAATAGGGGTGCATGCTCCTCCTCCTGCCGCCTCCTAAAGTCCACAATCATCTCCTTGGTCTTGCTGATGTTAAGAGAGAGGTTGTTGTCCTGACACCATGATGTCAGGGTGTCAACCTCCTCTCTGTAGGCTGACTCGTCACTGTCAGAGATGAGGCCCACGATGGTTGTGTCGTCAGCAAACTTAACGAGGAGGTTGGAGCTGTGCGTAGCCGCACAGTCGTGGGTGAACAAGGAGAACAGGAGAGGGCTGAGCACACAGCCCTGGGGGGTGCCTGTGTTGGTGATCAGTACAGATGAAGTGCGGTCACCGATTCTCACCACCTGTGGCCTCCCCGTCAGGAAGTGGAAGATCCACTTGCAGAGGGAGGTGCTTAGTCCCAGGTCCACAAGCTTGGAGACCAGTCTGGAGGGGATGATGGTGTTGAATGCAGAGCTGTAGTCAATGAACAGCATCCTCACATATGTATTCCCCTTGTCCAGGTGGGAGAGAGCGGTGTGCATGGTCAGAGCGATGGCATCGTCTGTAGACCTATTGGACCGGTATGCAAACTGCATAGGGTCCAGTGTGGGGGGCAGCGAGGAGCAGATGAATGATTTGACTAGCCGCTCGAAGCACTTCATGATGATAGAGGTCAGTGCTATTGGGCGATAGTCATTCAGACATGTGACCTTGGTGTTCTTGGGCACAGGGATGATGGTGGTCCTCTTGAAGCAGGTGGGGAGTACAGACAGGTTAAGGGAGAGGTTGAAGATGTCACTGAAGACCCCTGCCAGCTGGTCAGCGCAGCCCCTAAGGGCCCTACCTAAGACTAACACTCGTACATACACACATGCCCTGCAAGTAATGAGTCAGGGTTTGGTATAACACCTACACACGACACGAATAAGTGCTTTTACATGGGAAAATGAATAATTATGTTTTCAAGAGCAGGAGGTGATTCCCTCTGTGTAGCCAAGAATCCAAATGCTGTGTCACACGTAGAGGCTTTGTGTACGTTCATCAGCACACTCCTTCGGCCTGTCTCTAGCTCTCTCTCTCTCCCCTCCCCCCCTCTCTCTCTCTCTCCCTCTCTCTTTTTCTCTCTCTCTCCCCCCTTCTCTCTCTCTCTCTCTCTCTCTCTCTCTCTCTCTCCCCCCTCTCTCTCTCCCCCGCTCTCTCTCTCTCCCTCCCTCTCCCTCTCTCCTCCTCTCTCTCTCTCTTTCTCCCCCTCTCCTCCACCTCCATCACCTGTGATCAATTAAAATCTTGGCGTCGACACTGTAGTGTCTGTCTGTGTGTGAGTTGTGGGTATGGGTCTCGGTGTGTGTACGTGCGTGCGTGTGTGTGTGTGTGTGGGCGAGCCTAATCAGCAGGGTATTCAGGCTGCACGTACCATTGGGTAAGTGTCACCCATACCTGTGAGAAGGTCAGAGACTGGGAAGCTATATAGCAAGCTGTACTTTACCGCCCCCCCCTCCCCCCCTACCACACACACACACACACACAGTTGGCCAGGTGTCAGGCACCGTTTAATAAATAGCTGGGGCCATTGATTCTCCGTTTGGCTCATTGATCCCCTTGCCTACACCAGAGAGAAAGACCCGTGGATGGAAGGAGGAGGATGAATGACAGATAACAATGAAAGGGGGGGGGGGGGGGGGTGAGGGGAGTGGAGGAGAGGAATCGGAAGGTGAAGAACGAAGAGGATAGATAAAGCGATTGGTTTGGAGGAGTGGAGTATTGAAGGCAGAAAAGGTGGAGGGAGTGGGACTTCTCAGCCGCTGTCTCGCGGTGGCGACTTTGATGGATGTGCACCTGTTTCCATGGTTAGGCCCCCCACTGGGTTGACAAAATGCTCCACATATATGTCCACATGGCCCCAGAGCTGTTCTTCCCTGCCGACTAAGTGACCACTCATGTATGCGCTGTTGGCCCCCATTTCCATCACAAGGTAATTACAGCACCTGTCTCAAGCTGGGACGCTCGTCTGTCTTGCAGTGTGGCATCTCCTCATCGCTGTGCTCTCCTTCAAATCTCTCCCTCACTTCTCCTCTTCTCCCCTGCCTCCTTCCCTCTTGACTGCATTTCATCTCCCCTATTAAACCCCCTTGTTCTCTTTTCTTCCTTGTGGCAGTTCTTCTCATTTGACGTCCACGTTGATTTCTGGATTTGGATTTCAACAACAGATGACAATAATGAAAAAACGTTAACGATTTGAAGAAAAATCATCTTTCTCTCTGTCTCTCTCTTTTGCTCCTTCTTTCTCACATACACACACTCTCACTCTTTCTCTCTCTCACTTTCTGGAATCTCTTACCTTCTCACGTATCGTCTCTCTCACCTGTTTCCTCTCACCTCTCTGTGTGGCTCTGCCTCTCCCAGAGACGTGTGAACGTTTTCAGTGTGTGGGTTTGTTGTGAGAGGAGGTGTGGAAGTTGACAACTGTGCTATTTGGTCGCTTATCCTGCTGTTCATTCTGTGAAACGGCGAATGTGTTTGTGTGCACATTACTTTTTTGTCCGCGCGAAAGAGAGAGTAGGGAAGAATGAAGAAAAAAGGAAAAAAAAACTGAGGGCCTCATTTACTAACATTGCAACCGCAGCTTAATCTGCGCCTTTGCCCAACCGCAAATAGCGGACGGTGTATTTCCGCATTTTGCGTGGTATTTATCAAACCAGATCCTCGTCGGGCAATCAGCGCCCGTTTGTGTTAATTAGCGCGCCGTTAAAAGACGGGGAAAATTGCCTGCATGTTACTGCCACCGTGGGTGATTCGAGGAAAAGAAGAAAAAAAAAGTTCAGCGAACAGGAGCTAGAAATATACACACCCGCTTTTCCTTATACCCTAGCCTGGTCCTAACCAGACCCTCATACATTTCATTTGTACAGATGGTCTGGGATCACTCCATTGACAAACGTTAACTTCCTTGTAGGGGGGTCCTCTGTTGAAGTTTAAAACTATTGGATCTGCCCAGAGCCACTCTGATTTGCCATAACCAATCGCAAGCGTTCGCCTTAGCCAACTCCTTCACCACTACTGTAACGGAGCTAGCTGCCGTAGCTGGAAAATCAAACTTTTCCCGAACCCCGTGGGGAGGAGGGCCACAACATCATGGCCACCAACAAACTCAGCAAGGAATGTTCTTGCTCCGGCTTTAACCTATGGATATTCGGCAGCGTTGCCACAACCGCAGAATAGTTTCGCTCGCATCTTTCTCCGCCGCCATAACTGAATTACTCAAACTAGTGCACGACATCAACGTCATCGTTCTCAGCCACTCCCTCTGTTCGCTGATTGGTCCTACACATTTTTTTCCTGGAAACCGACTTCAGAGCCGAGCTCCCAGATCTTGTACAGAAGCAAAATCCAAATTGAGCGGAAGTACGTATAGGAGGGCAGAGCCAGGCTACTTATACCCTCCCATCAGCGGTAATCTGCGTTTTTACTCAAGTGCGCTGCCTTTGTAAATAAGGTGTTATGTCTTTACCCGCTATTTCATGCCTGAAATTGGCGCAATCCTGTTAGTAAAGGCTCCGTCACACCATAACGTTCTGGTTAACGTTCTCTGAAAGTTCAAATAGTTCAATTTCGAGCGTTCTAGGGCGAGGTGGACACATCTGGTGTGTGACTAACGTGTGACTATAACGCATGACTAGCGTGGGACTGACGCTTGAGGAACATGTAACAGCGACCAAGTAAGACACCCCTGAAAACTATTAGCGTGTGACGACTTGTCACTGGGTCGCGACGACATGTGACGAAAGCAAACGCTAAAAAACAACCAAGTAACGCTAGGGTAACTATTGATTAACAGAGCCAAACGCGTGCAACGTTAGTCAAACGTTCCACAAACGTTCTTCAGCGTTATCCAGCGTTTAAAATTAAGCGTTGAAGAATGCTGGTCTCCATGAGAACTTTTGTGCATGTTCAAAACTTTTTGGAGGGGGGGGGGATCAGCGTTGTCCGACGATCACCTACGATGACCAGTGGTAATCTGGTGCTATACCAGCGCTATACCAGCAACCATGGACGACTACCAACGTTTCCTCTAACGTCATAGAACGTTGACCAGAACGTTATGGTGTGACGGGGCCTTAAATGAGGCCCTGAGAGCGCAGGTTTGTATTGGTGTGCATGTGCATGTGTGTGCACGGCTTGTGTCTTGTGGACTGGCGGTCCATCCCGACTCTTTGACAGGATAAAAGGGGATATGGTTGTCATCAGGTACAAAGTGACTGTGACCTTTGAAGCCGTCTTTGATATTCAACACTCCCACTCTGCTCCTCCCTCTCTGTTCCTCTTATCCCCTTCCTCTCCATCTCTCTTTTCATCCAGAATATTACAGTCCTCCTCCCTCGCCTGACCTCTTGATCAACCCCTCTCATTCCCACTTATCTCTGTCGAACCTCCCTCTTTATGTTGCATAGGCTTACTCTCCACAAGCCTTCTGTACATCTCTCTCTCCCTATGGCACTCTCTTTCGATCGTGTTCTCTCGCTCTCCCTCCTGCCAAATCTATCTCATTAGGCAGAGCCCTTTAGATATGCAACAAGTGATGCTTCCATTTTCTCCAAATGAGAAAAGAACAAAAAAAATCTTTCTCTCGTTTGTTTCCTGTTCATTTCTTTATCTCGTTCTCTCCTACCACTCATTCTCCCGTGTGCAATATGAGGCCCGGGGGAGAGAGAAACTGATTGCGCCGGTGTAATCTAGCAGAGAAACTGCGACCAATGTGTTTACCTCATACCAGTATTTGTGGGCGTGTGTTTGTGTGTGTGTGTGTGAGCGTGAAATGTATGTGCGTGTGTGAATCTCAGGGTGTGTGTGTGTGTGGGTCCCTGTGTGTGAGGGTGTGTGTGTGCACATTACAGTAAGTATGTGTGTCTGGGGTTAAACTGTTCTCTGTTGTTGGATAGCAACCCGTTTGAACAGGTCCCTGTTAGTATGCGGTGACTCAACCTCGTGACAAAGCTCAATGAGTTTGTGTGCGCCTCTTCCCACAAAACCACGTAAGCGGCCCCTGGCCTCAGTTAGACTAGGGGAGCAGCAGGGGGTGGGGACACAAAGACACACACAGATGGATAGACAAGGGACAACACACACACACACACAAAACACAGAGAGAGACAGATAGACAAGGGACACATACACACACAGATGGAATAATAGACAAAGGACACACATGCATAGATGGACGCACACATGCACAAACAAGCACAACACACGTGGCAGCCCATTTTTCTCCACGGGTCATTCTCACTGCCTGTGGGAGCGATGTTCCTAAAGAGAGAGGGCAGAGAGAGAGAGAGAGGGAGAGAGAGAGAGAGAGAGAGAGAGAGAGAGAGAGAGAGAGAGAGAGAAGAGAGAGAGAGAGAGAGAGAGAGAGAGAGAGAGAGAGAGAGAGAGAGAGAGAGAGAGAGAGAGAAAGAGAGAGAGAAACAGAGAGAGAAAGTAAGAAAGAATGAAAGAAGGAAAGACAGAGAGAGAGAGAGAGAGAGAGAGAGAGAGAGAGAGAAAGAGAGAGAGAAACAGAGAGAGAAAGTAAGAAAGAATGAAAGAAGGAAAGACAGAGATAGACAGAAACAAGGAAAGCTCTTTGTGGTTTGTCCTGGTTGTTAAGAGAAGGCCTGTTTTGCTACTCCTTCCCTCTCCTTTCCTCTCGTCCCCAGAGACACATAAAGACAAAGACAGAGACAGCTGAAAGTCAACAGTCAATTGAAATGAATGGCCCATCCAATGCAAGCTGGCCGGGTCTAAATGAAAATGTCAAGCCCAGCGTGGATCCCCATTGTTTGCCTGTACATGGGCCAGGTTTCACACCCTGTACACGCAGCATAATACCCCGCTCTGACAGAGGAAAACCTCCCTTTCATTTCAATTCCATGTCCACCTTTCTCTCTCTCTTTCTCTTCTTCTTTCCCCCTTTCTCTTCCTTTCTTTACAGGTGCTTAAAAGAGGGAGAGACATGTCAAGAGGGACTGACAAGGAGAGGGGGCCGAGCTGCAGAGAAATGCACCGAGAAACATGAGATAGCAGCGAGAAAGCAAGCGAAAAAGAAAGAAAGAAAGACAAGAAAGAAAGCGAAGAGATCGATGGATTCACATGATCACACACGGACATACACTGTCACTCACAAACGCACACAGTCAGGCAGGGGTTCGTTCCTACACCTGGTCCCACTAGGCTGCAGGTCCACACAGACGGACGGACAGACAGACACAGAGCCTGTCTTACTGACATCATTCACTTAGACAGTTTGTCCTTACAAAGCAACAAAGTTCCCCTACTGAATTTTGACGGTGACGAGCAACAATCAATAGCACAATCGAACTTAGGTGGAACAGGGAAGCAATTTAGCTGCTGGTCTCCTGTTCAGTGGTGTGGAGCTGCACACACAATGCACACACACTTGTCTGAATAACCCCATTCTACAGGACGAGAAGAGACAATTTGGCATGCTGCAGTTCGTGGCCTGTGTGTGTGTGTTTGCGCATTTTAGACTGCAGCGTACTGCTCAGTGTGTGTGTGTACTGTCTTTGTTTTTCCATTTGCCTGCATCTTCCTACAGTACCCTGTCGGATGTGTGTGTGTGTGTGTCTGTGTGTGTGTAAGTGTGCGTCTGCCCCAGCACGTGAGTGCATGTCTGTGTGTCATCTCCAGACGTCCGGGAAGGACATGTTTACTCTTTATCTGGAACTCTGTAATCAGCTGATGGAGGGGGCAGGGGGGAAGAGGGGCTGTGAAGTGTGATGCCGCCAGACGTGCTCCTGCCATCTTTCATCTACCAGCAGACTGGGGCCCCTCCCCAGACCATGTGACATGTTCACCTGCTTAGAGGATGCACATATAATATGTGAACCTGTCAGGGTTCATGTCTTGTTGAGCCAGAGCTGGTTAATAAACAGGGCTGTCCCCTTGTCTGAAAGAGATTGGTCCGTGTCTGACCTGCAGACAGAATGATTCAGTCAGTGGAAAACCCATTAAAGTTTAAGTTGACATTGTTTTACTACCCATAAGCCTGCCACAAGAAAAACTAAGCTAATTGTGTATATTTTTCACGTAGTTAAGGTACATTAGGATTCTTGGTCCGGCTGCTCTCTACAGCTTCCTAGCAGTGCATACTCATTTTTTTAATGAATAATTCCTTATGCTATGTGAGCTAAACATTTTTATATAACACATAAGAAGGAGTAAGATGTCTGGGGAAATTGTGAGGACGCTACATCTTGCACTGAGGAAAATACACTTCACTCTTAGTATATTAGTGTAAATGAGCAGCAACAAATGTCTGCTTTTTAAACTATGCTATCTTCATAAATAATAAGTATGCATACTTATTTAAAATATACAGAAATATTGTAAAATCCAAGTAAACCCATCTGCAATGGACGCAAGCACACCTTATAATTTCCACAGAAATTGTACCATCTCTAGTTTTCCTTGCAAGAGGGAATGGTGATATGTGATATCCTCACACAGTTGCATCTAAATCTTGTGTAAAAATAGTCCCTAACTGTTAGGGTGTCTATAATAATAATGTAAGATAACAATAGGGTGCCTTGCTGAGAGTAAGCCCAACTAATACAATGTGAGATAAAACGATTGTGCCTTGCCAAAAGCAAGCACACTTAGGCTAATAAATAGCCTACAAATGAACCTAACAAACGATGTAACCTTGTATACATGACATACGACTCTCAATTTGCAAAGTCCAGAATGAAAGATGTTGACCTGTGGTTCCAAGTCTTGAGAAGTGAATATACATGACGTGTATCGGATGTTCCGATTGCGATGGAGTGGTCATGGCCGAACAGCAGCTGTTTCAGTTTCAGAGTTTCTTCTCCAGCTTAAAGAACATCTCCACACGGAGCTCACCACACACTGCCCTTCTGAATAAAGATCATTCACTTTATGGGGGTAATGGTTATGTAAATGAATTCATTGGACTCCAATCAAATGAAAAATCATTGGAAAAAAAGAAGGGAGAGGGGGCAGATGGTGGACGAGAGAGCGAATACATATCAATGCTTCAAAACATTGGGTAAAATGGATTGAGCTGTTCAAATGAATTCATTGGATTCCAGTCAAATGAAAATTGAGTGGACTTCAGTCGGAGAGGTAAAGCACGTTTGTCTGTGGAGGGTCAGACAGAAACTCTTAATCGGAAGAAAATTTGAGGAGAGGACGGCAGAGAGTGGGGCATGAGAGTGGACAGAGAGACAGAGAGAGAAAGGGAGAGAAAGGGAGAGAAAGGGAGAGAAAGGGAGAGAGACAGAGAGAGACAGAGAGAGAGAGAGAGAGAGAGAGAGAGAAAAAGAGAGAGAGAGAGAAAAAGAGAGAGAGAGAGAAAAAGAGAGAGAGAAGGGAAGGAGTGCTGGCGTGTGTCTGTGTGACCTTGGGTGGTTTTTGCCGGAGTTGAAGTGGCGACGATGGAGGCCGGTGATGGCCGTGACGGTGTGCATGAACTGCACAGCGAAATGCCATGGCCAAGGTGCAACAATGTCATTTGTTGCTGTGACTTTACCTTTTCTATTACCACTGACAAGTTGACCTGAGGCACGGGCAGGTGCTGTCTAGGTTACACATAGCAGGTGAGGTGTGGGAGGGAGCGAGGGATGGTTCAGGGGAGGGAGATATGGATCAACACAAAGGAGGGCAGGCGATGGGCTGGGAAGGTAAGAAGGAGGCATGAAAGTGTCAATAAGATTGAAGGAATAGACACAGTGAAGGAGAGGCAGGTGAAAATAACATCTTGTCATGTTTGTTGTGTTGCGAGCTATGCATGTTCCGTTGGAAAGCCTGTGAGGACTTCACCACAGGTGTCGCTGTCCGCGGTGCTGAAACGTCCTCTTTCTCTTCACCATTGCAGAGAGAGCGAGTCCCGTATGGCTGTGTGCGTGTTGCTTTGTTCTCCAGTGTGTGTTTGTGAGTGGCCGAGTGAATGGTTTTACTTCGCAATAACACTTCCTTTCTTTCTCCTCCCTTGTCTGAACCCACTTTCATTCCCATGCAACCTACATTTTCTCCAATTATGATTTCCCCATCTCCTCGTCTCTGTCTGTCTCTCTCTGTCTCTCTCTGTCTCTCTCTCTCTCTGTGTCTCTCTCTCTCTCTTTCTCTTTCTCGGTCTCTCTCTTTCTCTCTCTGTTGGTCTCTCTTTCCACCTCCTGCTGCCTCTCTCTCATCCACAAAACTTGCCCACTGGTGCCGTGTGTACTCCACTTCCATCCTCCTTCTCTCCCCCATCCACACTCCCTCCACACCCACCCACCCACCCTTTCTTCCACCACCAGCCAACATCCTGACTGTCATCATCCTGTCCCAGCTGGTGCTGCGGCGTCAGAAGTCCTCCTACAACTACCTCTTGGCCTTGGCGGCCGCCGACATCCTGGTCCTGCTGCTCATCGTGTTTGTGGACTTCCTGCTGGAGGACTTTGTCCTGGGCGCGCCGCTGCCCCTGTACCTCAACAAGGCGGTGCAGGTCCTGGAGTTCTCCTCCATCCACACCTCCATCTGGATCACGGTGCCGCTCACCGTCGACCGCTACATCGCCGTGTGCCACCCGCTGCGCTACCACAGCGTCTCCTACCCGGCTCGCACGCGCCGCGTCATCACCGCCGTCTACCTGGGCTGCCTACTGTCGGCCGCGCCTTACTACTGGTGGCCCGAGCTGTGGCACGGGCTGCCGGGGGTCGGGAGCGACGGCAAGAGTCCCGGGGGAGGGGGCGGAGGGGGCGGAGAGAGCAGCGTGGCGCAGCACGTGCTGGTGTGGGCGCACTGCGCCACGGTCTACCTCCTGCCGTGCGCCGTCTTCTTCTCCCTCAACGCCGTCATCGTCCGCAAGCTGCGCCGGCGCCGCAACTGCTTCCGGCTGCGCGGCTACTCCACGGGCAAGACCACAGCCATCCTGCTGGCCATCACGTCGGTGTTTGCCGTGCTGTGGGCGCCGCGCACCCTCATGATCCTCTACCACTTCTACTCGGCCCCTCCGACGGCCGACGGGCCGGCCCGCCTGCTGCACCTGCTCACCGACGTGGCCAACATGTTGGCCCTGCTCAACACGGGCGTCAACTTCTTCCTCTACTGCTTCATCAGCAAGCGCTTCCGGAGCATGGCGGCGAGCGTGCTGCGGGCGCTGTTCCGCTGCAGGAAGCAGCCGCCGCCGTTCTACGCCGGTCACAACTTCTCCATCACCAGCAGCCCCTGGATCTCCCCTGCCAACTCACACTGCATCAAGATGCTGGTGTACCAGTACGATAAGAACGGCAAACCCGTCTGTATCTCGCCCTGAGCGCTCCCCCCTTAGTTTATCCGTAAAACCCGACAGGGGGCCAGCCGGGAGCCCTGTTGCCTTGACAACCAAGCCGCCGGACTCTCCTCGATGGAACTCTTTTTGAACTTTCAAATGTCATTGGAGCCGGTGAGCTCAAGGGGCCTAACATGACCACGGGTCTGGTGACCGGAGCTAGAACACAGAGCTGCAAGGAACTGGAACTGGAACCCGAAGAAAAGAGAACGATTGTAGAAAAATTAAAATAAAACACGGAGCAAAAGAAAAAAGAAACCAAATGCCAGGGTTGTTCTGCTCTGAGAAGTGGTCTCTCCGTCCTACAGGGTAAAGGGCCAGGCTGCATGTGTTTCTTTTCCCATGCCAAAATATGGAGGCAGTGGAGATGTAGACTCCGACTGGCTTGAGTGACTGACTAACAACTTTATTATAGCCTGGAGCCTCCATAACGAGATCAGGCTCTGATTAACGGCTTTGGCGGCCAGCTTATCGCCGCCTTTTATGTGCGCTCATCTGTAATTGCCGTTCAGAGTGACAGCTCGGACCGACCCTCTGCGACGCATCCACATGTCCGTGACATTGAGACACCAATGACGCTGCCCCGAGGGGGCGTTGCTATGTAAATGAACAGATGGTTTGTTAATATGTGATAGGATCGAGGGGGTCTGAGTTAAGCCTGTCACCCATTAAGGCCAGGGAACGGCAACCAGGCTCTCGACGCCACCGACTCCTGACACGACGCGTAGGAACGCTGATGACGTTTCCCGATCAAATTCAGGGAGTCAGGTGGCTGAGCGGTGAGGGAGTTGGGCTAGTAATCTGAAGGTTGCCAGTTCGATTCCCGGTCGGTGCACATGACGTTGTGTCCTTGGGCCAGGCACTTCACCCTACTTGCCTCGGGGAGAATGTCCCTGTACTTACTGTAAGTCGCTCTGGATAAGAGTGTCTGCTAAATGACTAAATGTAAATGTAAATTCACGAGACGCCGAGGTGCATTAGAAAGGGACTTAAATTGAAAAAGCGTCCTGTCGGCCAGTGTCAACAAATCCGAGGAGATTGCCCATGTACATGGATGTGTCGTGCAGAACAAGATGTCCACCCTGCCCGAATCTCAGTTGAGAACCAGCAGCTTCTTACTGTTGTAATGGTGACGTTCAAAGTGCTTACGGTAGACTTGACTGTCATAGTAGAAACACTAACTAAATATGAAGTTACGCAAAAAATACGACTTGTGGGAGTGAAGAAGGTCAAGTTTCCAAGGCCTTGTTATACTTGTAACCATGGAAGTTTCTGCTTTTAGTAGATAGTCCTCAGATATTTTACAGTAGGTCAGTCTTTTATGACTGTTTCTTGACATGCTAAGCCAAATGGACATGCATATGTGATGCATAGCTTTGCAAAATTGTATGTTTTAAAAACAGTGAGGGAGAAAGACCGTAAAAAAAAAGAGTCGATGTGCAATATAACTACTTTCTCCTTTTCTCTGTGCCAAATTCAACTCCATTGTGACTAAGAGCTACAGCACCTTTCCAACCCAGCTCATCCTTCTGTCTGTGGAGGTGAAGGTGGACTGGACACCGTGAATCTCCAATACATCAGCCCCTGTCTCTGTCCCTCCCGGTAACATACCATCAAACACCCTACCCATCACTACACCTCACTCTACCCACAGAGTCACACACACATACACACACACACACACACACATTACAATACGCCAGCAGACGCATACAGACACAACACACACACGTACCTCCGAAAACACATTCGCCAGAGACAACACAACTGCACACACGCCAACACCACCACACACACGGCTGAGATCAATGTTTCGCCAGTCTCCTGAGGGCTCTAAGCTGGAGCAGATGTGTTCATCTGTTTGGCTCCACAGAGGGGAAACACCCAAGGACAGCTCCATCACATCACCTCAAGATGGATCCAGGCTGTATAATTAACGTATGGTCGGATTCATTTGAGAAACAATACGATACTATCCCACTGTGTGTTTTTAAAATTGTTAAACCCTTTAAAGGTAATTTCTCAATTACATTTTGTCATGCGATTGTGTGTGTGTGATTGTGCACGTGTGTGTGTGTAGAAGGCAGGCATAAAAACTCACAAGCAAGTGCAAAGGGAGAGAAACTAATTTAACATCACACAAAACAATTACACTTGGTCGTTTGGTTAACTTCACCTCCACAAAAGCTTATGCTTTAGCAATTACAATTTCATTTCTAGTCTGCCCGGTTACTGGTGAACAAGTCCCCCTCTGCTAAATTCCCTCTTCCCATTTCTCTGGTTCAGTGTGACTGTACAATCCGGTTCTAACTGGTGTCAACAACCTTGTGCTGGAACCAATTGAGCGTTGCACAGCTTTACTCAACAAGACTGTGGTCCAGGCACAGAAAACCCAGGAGATTTGGTGTCTCCTCACCTCTCCTCTTCGTTCCTCCTCCTCCTCCCTCCTCCCTCCTCCTCCTCCTCCTCCTCCTCCTCCTCCTCCTCCTCCTCCCTCCTCCCTCCTCCCACCTCCCTCCTCCCTCCTCCTCCTCCTCCTCCTCCATTGTAACCATCTTCCTTTTTCTTCCTCTCTACTCTATGTCAAAAACACTTGCTCATTAATTATTGAACCCTTACCCAGCCTTCACTTCCCTCATCTGCTCTCTCACACACACATACACACAAACACACACACACAGACAGACATGAACGTGCATCATGTATTAACACACACAACAGTGTGTGTTAACACAGTGTTTTTTCTTAGTGAGTGAGCTCCACAGTTAGGGACCAAAAGCGGGCTGAGGGAGATCAGGTGGTCATACAGAATCAATAATTAATAATCACCCAGGATGCACTGCTTTGAGCCCCCGGCTGATCATCAGACAGTTCATCACTCGATTCTCACTGTCGCTGGTTAACCCATCATTAGGGATAGGTCACTCCTTATTGACAGTAATGTTGTCGATCTTGTTTTACTCATCATTCTTGATTGGTTTGAACATCCTACTTGAAACCGACTTTAGAAATACAAAATAGGCAGAGGATTACCTCTGGCCCCACAATATGTGTCAATGTCACTGTGACATCCTGATGCCTGACGTTCATCCGACCATTAGACAACATGTCAAATGTACCATTTGTGCAGGCAGTCCAGTGGGCTGGGGGACAGGCAGAGGGGAAGACAGGCAGGGAGACAGACAGACCTGCTGCATGGTACCAGCGGGAATGAGCCTGCGGAGCTGTGTGCGGTATACTGTAACCCCCTAGACACACAAGAATGACTCAGCTGTGGGAGGAAGAGTGAGGAAGAAAGTGTGAGAGAGGGCAAGTGTCCGAGAGGGAGGGAGAGCGAGACAGGGCAAGAGTTGGTGAGATAGAGATAGATTTAGAGAGAGAGAGAGAGAGCGAGAGAGAGAGAGAGAGAGAGAGAGAGAGAGAGAGAGAGAGAGAGAGAGAGAGAGAGAGAGAGAGAGAGAGAGAAAGAGGAAGGAAGTGAGGAAGCAGGAGAGTGAAACAGAGTGAGAGAGAGAGTCAGAGGGAAAGAGAGAGACAGGAAATAAGAGAGGGAGGAAAAAGGGAGAAAAGAGAAAGGGTCAGAGAGGGAGAGACCGAGTCACATGCAGGTATCACTCCCTGTTCCTCATGCCTCTCAGGAGCAGGTTTGTGGGTGTGGGGACTAGACCCCCCCTCCCTATTCCTTGTGTAAAACCCTAAGCTTCCATATATCCTTTAGACAGATATTAAAAAGATAGCCGCACATAAATCAATCTTGGGCAGAATAAATTTTTCTCTATAGTCAGTGTGTGCTGCAGGCCTGTGTGAGCTTGTGTGTTTTTTGTGTTTGAGAAAGAGCATTGGACAATAATTGTACACGACTGACACAACTTTGTACATAATCAAAGTGAACCCATATCTGTGTTGCAAGGTCATTTCCTGTATAGTCTATATTGTTGAATATTATTGTGTGTATATATATATATATACACATGTATAAACAGGTACATAGTAAATACTGTATATAGTTTATACATTTATTTACACTATCAAAGTGAATTGTACCACCTGCTTTTGGCAGTGAGCTGATGTTTTTCTCATTGTGGTTTCTACATGGAGAGCTCTTTTTTAAGCCATTTGATTGGTTGTAATTTATTGATAATAGGCTTGCATAATTCCTTTTTGAATGTAATGTCAAGAATAAGTATATTAACAGTATATGCTCTGTGGAATGGTGCTGCTCAACATCAATAAAAAAACAGATTCGCCACAACTTTAGAGATCAGCCATCTCTTGACATTTTGTTTTGCACATATGAACACTCTCTTTCCCGAGACGGCGCATGACACACCCGTGACACAACTAATCAACACCAGTGGCTGAGGGACTGTGAACTGTGAAGTCATGCTATACAGATACACACATACACACACACATACGCTTTACGTAATACGCAAACACACACGCTACCGTCAAACTGGTGCGTCGTCTGGAAGTACACAGTGTACTCACTGGTCAGTGTGACATTTGTCAGCGTTTGTAATTGGCATCATGACACGGGTTGGTAATTATCCCGGAAAAAGTTTCGCAAACCGCTCTCTCTCCCTCGTTCACAGCCTTTCTGTCTTCTCAGTTTTTCCTCAGTTTTATCTCTGCAGATCAACTCGAACCAGTTTTACAGACACACTTACATGTGAGGTTTAATACTGTAATTTGATTGCTTTCTGCGACCACTTCCCTTCAACAAGGTGATGTTTTTGACTAATGATAAGTGACACTAACACCTTGAAGCTACAGTGGACTAAACATTGAGCGCCTCATGAACGTACATTTGCAAACGTAGTTATTAGCGCCATGGCCAACCCGCAGATTGCGCACGCTGTGATACTTACGAAACCTGCAATTTATAGGGTAATCAGCGCCTTTCTCCGCCCATTATATCGTAAATCATGGGCATGTCTATCCCTATTTTGGCTGGAGCCCCCCCAAAAGTTTCAATAGACCCCCCCCCCCCAAAAAAAAAAAAAAAAACACTTTTTACATGTTTTCTGTCTTTCGTATTTTTTAAATCTAAATTTGTTAATTTGTCTTCCTAAAACCCACTAGAGGACACTATTTAAAGATATATTTTCAAAAATGTATTCTGGGGGAACATGACCCCACACCCCTCTAGGTCACAGGAAAAATAATAGGTTTTATCTAGGGGCTTAGCCCCCCCAAAAGTGGGAACCTAGATTCGCCCCTGCCGTAAATTGCGAGCATTTTGAATGGGCCTCCTTCTCTCTATCTATCAACGATCAGCTACTAAAGTCAAAACAGCGTAAACAAAGATTTAATGATAACGAAATTGATGTGCTTGTTCATGAGGTAACAGCACATTTAAATATTTTACAAGGCCGTAATTCCACACCGACACAAAAAAATGCAATCTGGACCGAAATTACAAATTCCAGTAACTGTAATATTGCAGCTGCTTAATCTGTAATGATTTTGTGTTCACTCAACTGAAAAAGCTGATCCTTGTGGCAAAAATCCTTTCAGATTGTCTCCTCGGCCTATGTCTTCGTCTTGATCGGATTACTGCTGTCATTTCACCAGGAGGCATACGGGAGGGAACCCGCGTGCATCCAGGTTTAGACCTCCTTTTATGTAAAAGGCGCAGAACTTTCACTGCAAAATAGAGGCGCATTTTCAAGGGCGGTTTTTCTACATACCGCGGAATACACAATTAGGCGCATTTTACGCATCCCCTCCCATCTCTTTATGGAAAACTCCCACTTCCCCTGGGACTTGACCCTCGCGTAAATGCCCATGCATGACACGGAAAAGCGAAATTAGCCATTTTCAGTTCCCGTGACAGGCAGTCTGCGCTTTTACCTCAGTACGGCATGCTTTTACTCGCAAATTGCAAAACAAATACGCCTGAAGTGGGTGCAAAAGCGTTACTACACGAGGCCCTAATTGTCAAATCCACCTTCAACCCCCAACACAACAGAAGAGTTCTGGTCACAGAATGCACATGCACATGCACACACACACACACACACACACACACACACACACACAAACTTCAGATTTGCAGACAAACGAGTGTGCCAGAAAGATGTTAGGATTCAGGAGGATATTAGGATTCAGTGACAAGCATGGCTCCCCTCTAACTCGGCACCAGCTGGACAGACAACAGCCCAGCCAATAACCACATTGATCTTCCAGACACCCTCCCTGAATGTATGTTTGTGTGTGTGTGTTTGTGTGTGCGTGCATGTTTCTGTTTACATGTGTGAACACAAATGCTGCAGAGCTGAGCTTGAGGTATCCTAACTGGAATGTACACAATCTGACAGTTCACCCAGTCACTGTTTTCCACATAGAGAAGGACTGTAGCCAAATACCACTGCCCACATTCAGAAAAGGACGCAACTTGCCAATCACTGCTTCTCACACACAGGAAGGACACATCTAGCCAATCACACAGAAGAAAAACCATGAATGTATCCCATCTCGTGACTCTCTACTTTCTATCACCTTCACTTGTGGCTTCGACCCCCCCCACAATAGTAAGGATTCAATTGGATACAAACCATGCCCTTTTGCCATAGGTAGCCAATCAGTACAGTTGTCTACCAACAAAGGACATGGCTATCCAATCACCTTCCATTTCATGTCATGTATTTCACATTTCCAGCCTCAGAAACCCACCATTCCAAAAGCAATCGTGTCTTTATTGCTTTCAAGATTGTCTGCTCGATTTTCTGTACGTGGCCAAAACCTCATTTACACACAGATGACAGGTAAATAAAGATCAAATGCTGTGTTAAATTGTACATGTGCGTACATGACTATGTGTTTGAGTGTATGTGTGTGTGTAGTGAGGAGACAGGCGGTCTCTTAATAAATCCATATCTTGGTGCATTATTATTTAAGGGTGCCATATCTCATCATTGTTGTCTCCTAGTGGCTGAGTGGTGAGCAGTGGTCTTCCCTGTAATATATGCCTGACTGATAGATGTCCCACTGTCTTTGTTAAAGCTATTCAATGCCTGCTAATGGAAGAGGGTGTGTGTGTGCGTGTGTGTGTGTGTGTGTGTGTGTGAGAGCGTGTGTGCGTGAGTGTGCCTCTCTCTCCTCAGTGCCCAGTCTTGCCAAGTGTGTTACTGCGGTAATAAAGATGGATGGGTCTCTCTGCCGTTGCTGTGATTGCGCTGCTGCTGTTGGATGTGTCTGTATGTGTGTGTGTGTGTGTGTGTGTGTGTGCATGTGTTATGCATGCATCCTGTACAACACGTGTCTGTGTGAAAGACAGAAAAGAACAGCAGGTAGGAATACCCCCAAAAATGTATTATTAAGACTAAAAGCGACAGAGCAGGAAATTCTTTCAACTATGTTGGCCCTGTGTTCAGAACGTACAGTTCTCCCTGTTCCTGGCACTCCTGGCCTTTCAAACCCGGGGCCAGCCTTTCACATCAGCTTCTGCTCCCATACCTTCACTGACCCACAGCACAACTATTCTATGTGTTGTGTAGTCTGGTTGGGCAGAGGTTTTGAATGACTTATGTATTTCTAGAGACAAGGTCAGAGTGGCTCTACTACCCTCTCTGGGAGGGCTAACACACACAAGGGATAGCCAATGCGAATTGGTGCAGTATTGTGTCAAAGGGTAGTGTAGTCATTGGTGGCGCCAAAACAAACAACGAAACAATGAAACAAGTAAGAACAAGACAGATTTCTTTGTCCTTTCATACCGTTTTGGTAGGATTCATTTACAAAGTGCTTTTCATTCATGTCCTTTCAGTGGGAATACGGAGGAGTCTGGGGATATGCAGAGCAGCAGCCCAGCAGTGGTTGTCGTGAGGTTCAGGCAGGATATTTACATTCCAACCTCCCAGATGAAGATTTTAGGATGCTCTCAGGTGTGAAGAAGGATTTTTTACATCTCAGAAAGGAGAGAGGCCTCCCTTCGTTCTCAAGTCGCCACCTGTTCTCTTTACTTTAATCCAAAGACAGAGTTAGAGGCTCCTCTCCTCCCCTCCCCTCCCGCGCCTCTTCTCTCCTCTTCTTTTGGTCTTTCAAGAAGAGCAGCCTACTAGATCTTTAGTTCTCTTCTCATCGGATGCAGATCTGCCTTCCTCATACCTCTCCCCAGTCCCCAGTCTCTCTCTCTCTCTCTCTCTCTCTCTCTCTCTCTCTCTCTTTATCTCTGTAACCCATGAATCCCTGTTAAATGTATTCTCTGCACCATTCAGCCCTTTCTCCTTTCATCTGGCCTAATACAGGGCCTTGATCTCGAAGCTGTGATTTAATCAGCTCCTGAATGAGACTCCAAACACGCCAACACAAACAGCACACAACACAAAAAAACAGAGAGGCTAATGAGGGGGCCAGCGACCGCTGCACATCTCGGTGTCTGCATGTGCGTGTGTGTGTGTGTGTGTGTGTGTGTGTGTGTGTATGCAGGAGGAGGGCCCCTACTATTTAACCCAGGGCTTTGGCAAACGTTTCCGGTACTTACACTACACTGCAATAATTCAGAACCCGAAGCCAATGACATTTATGCTGCAGCACACAACCTCACACAAAACCTAGAGTAGCGCATAAATTCCTTCCCTGGATTCTGGAGTACACAGAGATGAAAAAGGGGGAGCCATACTGTTGACAGTGAGTGGGACTGATGCATGGACAACAGGCCCTGGACTCCTGGAGAGGTCAGTCTGAAGAAACAGAAGGCTGAGGGGATGGTTGGAGACTTCATGAGACTGCAGTAAAGCAGATATGTTGCTGGGAGGTGATAAGAGTTTGGTCCAAGGTTGTCTTGTCATCCCTTCTGTTTCTTGTTCCTTCTTTTTCTTTCTTCCCTCCCCCTCCTTCTTCAGTTCCAGAGGTCTTGGCCAGGTCAGACCCTCTCACCAGAGCTCCGAGTGATGGATGAGGGTGCACAGATATTCTACTATGGCCTCGCTGTAATGACTCTCTCTCTTCCTTCACTCTCCCCTCCAATCTCCTCCTCTCATTTTTTATGAGTCGATAGCTTAGTGCAGCATTGTATTGAGCCAGTTTAAATTTCTCTCACTCTTCTTTCTGCATTTCTCCATTAATTTAGTCTCAAAGGACTTTGAGAAGCATCCAGGGAATTTACTTGACGTCAGTGAACCAGTCCATCCTACTACAGAAATGTTATTAGAACCGTAATTCACTGTCACCAAGTGAACCAACACCAATCAAACCTAGTTTTACATTTCGCACTGGTTTATGGATATTGCATTAACATTGCATTACAGTCATTAAACCAAAGGGTACTGTTAGCATGGTCAACATAATGAAAACAATTGAAAGCATTATTTATTTATCAAAATCAAGCCAATTATTTGTTTATCTAAATAGAGCTCCAGTGGGCCCCAAGCTGCCAAAGAACCTCCAAAGAAAGTATCCTCTAAAACAGGGGTTTAAAACTCGTTTTCACCGAGGGCCAAATCAGCATTATGGTTGCCGTCAAAGGGCCAGTAATAACTACGATGTAACGTCAGTAACGATGTAAAAAAAATGGTGTTTTTGTTGTAGCTTTTGTGAACATAAGGCCTATTATGCTGCAATTGAAGTCCGCCTTTTAATTCTTGGACAATCTGCTGTTTTTCTTGGAGGAAAAATTTGCAAATTTTTCTCAGTGTTTGGTGACAAAATGCAAGCGCGCATAGCGCAAGAGAAAAACTTTTTTGCCCTTCGTTTGAACGCAGAATAGCTTTTTGAGCTTTATGTAAAATAAACATTGCCGTTTTCCAATTGGTAAAACCTTGTCTAATGAAGGTGATGTCTTCATCATTTCTGGCTCAAAATTGTCGACAAGGGAAGCACAAACATGCTAGCTTGGCTGAGTACTCTAACCAAGTTCAAGAGCGATACCAACTTGGGTTGAATGCCCGAGGATTTTGGCTGAAAATGCACATGGGGTACGTTCGCAGAACCGGCTGCATTGGAGTGCTGTCATTCAAACCATGCTCGCCTTCACCCAGTTAAACTTTGCGTTTAACACTGATGTGCATACACTGCTTTCTAGAGGCGGGATGTCGTCACTTTGCCGTAACACAATCGAAATGCATGGTGAGAGATGTCGTTTATGGTCAATGCACGCTGTAAAGCAGCTTAAACTTATTTCAATAGCCCATTAAGCTTCCGCGGGCCACATAAAATGACGTGGCGGGCCACATTTGGTCCGCGGGCCTTGAGTTTGACACCTGTGCTCTAAAAGGTCACAACCGCCTAAAGCTGGAGGGCAAGCGGGAGTAGTTTGACCCCCAATCCTCCGCACCGCCCTTTTGTGCCCTACAGGGTGCTCCCTTTGAGCCCCCGTCCACCAGTGTCACTAGAGTAGCACACAGCACCCATTAAGAACACAAACTGACAAGCATCGACTCTGTCGACTGTTCCATGTGACACTGAGCAGGTTCCTCTGCAGTCAGCGCCTGGTCTGGGGGGCCCCTGCTCTGACTCAAAGACAGGAACAAAAAAGAGAGGGAGGGAAAGAGGGAGCCAAAGAAAAAGGGAGGGACTCTGACCAAAGAGTAGAACAGACCTGAAGCAGAATCATTCATTTCTACATGTCCTACAGTACAAAGACAACAGGCCACACCTGTTCTTCCTCGAGAAACAGGTGTACAGGAAAGAGGACATGATGCAGACAGTGTGTGTGTGTGTTTGTGTGTGTCACATACTGCTAGACGAACAGGGGGTTAAACTGCATTCACCCTGCACATCCAGTTACCAAAAAGAAGGAAGCTATTCCTCCATTCCGTTTGACTTCATTTGTTTCTCTCCCCCCTGATTACATGTCAGAAACATAGGATGTAAATGAGAGTTATCTGACAGCCCATCAATCAAACAGTCGCTCCGATTGGTTCACACATGTCCACCGCACCACTCCGCAGCAGAGCAACACAGGAGAGTGTGTGTTTGTGTTTATGTGTGTATCGCAGATTTATGGAATGTTCAATTGTATCGACACTTAGATGGTAGCAAAATGACATACACAGTAATGAACAGAAGTCTATTGACGGATAAACACAGCAAACATGTGCACATACCAACAGTCACAAGGCACATAATGTGCAGGCGAACAATATACACTATTTAGTCTTAGCTGTGCACACACACAAAACATGCACAGACACTCACATGCACGCGCACACACACAGAGTCTGGCACAGAAACAGCCACTGTGGGTCACACAGTGCAGTATAGCTTCCCTTCTCTTCAAGCCCAAAGTTTCTCCTTCTGGCTCCTTGCCTCATCTAGAATATAGCTACTCTACCTTCGGTTCACTGAGTTCAATGTGTTTAACAGTCTGAGGCAGTCAGCACACACCACTCTCCCTTCCTTCATCTCTCGCTCCCTCTCTTTCAGTAAATCTTTCCCCTCTATCCAATACAACCGTGTGTGATTAATTAGTATTGCCGTTAGCAACAAAAGCCCCAAATAAGTTGTCATTGCTTGTCCCGGGGGTACCTCTTGCCTCTCTCTCCCCCTGGCTCAATTCAAAACTCTCTATAGCAATTAATAAGACCAACAACGTTAGTTTGGAGCCGGTGATCTATCCAAGACTTCAAACTTCTTCTTTGTAATCACTGGGACCAACATCTCCTTAGCCAACCAATTTTCTAGCTTTGATTACTTTGCGTTGTGGGAAAAGTCATGAGTGCCTGCAGAAAGAATGAGAAAATCCAAATAGAAAAACACCTGGCAATGTTTTAGAGTTTGTGGAGTTTACAGTTCCACATGCAGCCATCTACTGGCTATGAAGGCCAATGTGTTTTTGTCAAACATACCCACCCCACACTCACTTGAACCAATGGTCAACAACAACTGCATTACTAGTCTGGACATGTATACCAGCGCTCAACTGGTACAGATTTTCCTAGAACATCTATGTGCTGAATTAATTTCCTAGAAGCAACAGGGAAATCGCCATCCCCTGTGTGGCCACTTTAACACTAATCATGCCACAGTGCCACCTCTCCTCTTCTGAATAATCAGGATCTCATTCGTGTAGCCCAGACTTGACTGGCTAAAGGCTCTGACTGAGAGGGAGGAAGTTGGCGACACAACACATTATCACCCCAGCAGTCTGATATGAGTTTGTCATCCTTCAATTACTGGGGTGCAGGAATGAGAGTCTACATTTCCCAGGCCATCTCAGATGATGATTCATCACCTCTCAGATACAGACAATCCAGACTTCATAGAGCAGGGGTTTTCAACTGGTTTTGTCCCAGGGACCACCATTCTTGCTAGAAAGTAATCCGCGGCCCATGTACGCGCCTACGTGTGTGTGTGCGCGTGCCTGCATGTGGATAGAAGAACGTAAAAAAAACAAAAATCAGTGTAGCTTTTCTTTAAAAACCTCAAACAAATCTAGATATATCTTCTTAAAAACCTCAAACAATATACATAGAATCTGAAAAATTGAAATACGTGTCTGTGAGATTCTGAACAATTCTGAACAAAACATGTAAAAAAAAAAAAACGGTAGATTTTCAGTGGTTGAGAATTGAAGACTATTAAATTATTATTAAATTCAATTGCAGTTTGTAGTTGTACTAGTAGTTGTTGTTCTAGCCCCAAGCCGGTTTCATCACCTTTATATTATTTTAGACATATTTTTCTTATTTTAGATATTTTTCACGATGCTCAAGAGTAATCTGGAAATGTGTTGAAATATCAAAGCAAATTTATACAATTTTTTAAAAACTATGGAGGACTGATCAACATAGGCTCGTGTCGCGGACCCCCTGCAATGCAGCCACGGACCACCAGGGGGCCTGGACCCCCGGTTGAAAACCCCTGTCATAGAGGAATAAAGCCAACGCTAAAGAGGCGCGTATCCATAAACAATCTGTTGTTATCGGTAACGGCTCCATTATAATGGGGATAACGAACAGAAGATCACAACCGACGCCACAAAACTGTGTTTAGTAGAAGTGAAAAAATAACATTAATTTAAAAGATCTATTATGAGTTTTACTGTGTATTCACTGTATATTTGACATGGTTCACTTATGCCTATATACAGCCGTGGCCAAAAGTATTGGGAGCCACATACATTTTGTGTTTGCAAATCTTGCTGGGCCTTGGCATAAAATGACTGCTCACATAATTTCAGTAAGTCATATCATCAGCACAGGGGAAAGTGTGAACTAGTTCTAGCCAGGTGAAATTACTCTATCAATCTGATTCGATTTTAAGAGCAGATTGACTACTATAAAAGAGGGGACTATTTGCATAATGAAAATGTTTGCCCCCAAAAAAGCTTTAAAAAATATGAAATGTGCCTTATTGTGATTCCAGTATTCTATAGAAACATGTGAAAACCTTTTCCTCAAATACTGAACCAGCAAACTTTGCAAAACACAACATTTGTCATTGCCAAAACTTGACCACAACTGTACTCTTGCATACATTGCATTTCTCAACATGTGTGTATGTGAAGATGTGTGTGCATGTAAGAGTGAGTGCAAATATGTAACATATAACAAAACATACTCATGAATACTTTATATGTATCCAATATGTACTAAAATACTAGACATTACTTGTACTTCTTACAAATTGAAAGGTATGGGAATAGATTCTCAGAGTTTGAAAAAGTCTGTTGTCTTTGGCATCACTTTATGTCACAGAAGAATACGGAACGTAAAAAAAAAGGTTTGGTGGATTGGTGGACAGTTCTTATGTGTGGGCCGATGCCGTCCAGGGAGCTGAACCCGATCACATGCGTTTGTAGACGTAGATCATGCCGTTGCAGTTGGGGCAGCGATGTTCCACATCCTGCATGGAGTCCACACAGAATGGGATGCAGCAGCAGAGCCAGCACCTGGAGGAGGGGGGACATTGGACAGGAAACGACAAATACCAGCAAATGAAACGGAATCCACGAGAGTTGACGGCTTCTACACATACCATGCTGAACTGGTGATGGCTGTAGCACCCTAGTTAGAGGTTCACAGTTGTCCTAGCAGTCTCTTATGGGAAGTCAGGGTGAGTGAAGGTAAACAAAGCTGATCTGTGCCAGAGTGAGGACACTTGTCTTACCCGGTAATGGTGAGGCCTCCACAGATGAGCCAGGCCAGCAGGCCAGCGGAGTGTTCTGTCTTGGTGACCACGTTCTCCCTGCAGTGGGGACACATTGCCTGGCCGGGAGCGTCCCTCAGCGCTGGAGTCACCATCACCGTGGTCACTGGACAGACAGATGGGGAGGGAGAGAAGAGAGGGACAATGGGAGGCAGACAGTGGTAGAGAGACAGAGGGGGAGACAGAGGGATGCAGATGGAGAGAGAGAGAGAGAGAGAGAGAGAGAGAGGGAGACAGAGGGATGCAGATGGAGAGAGACAGTGAATACACAGTAGATTTATAAACAAAGTGTAATTTCGATGCAGGTCCTTCTGTCATCCTCTCCCTCCAGAAATGCACAGACACTGAAGCTGACAGTATACAGTTTAGATCTATGGACGTGTCATACTGCCTAGTGGAGGAAGGGGGAGAACGGTTGGTCAAGATAGGGGAAGGGAAGGGAAGATAGGCAAATATTGCCAGCTTTTAGACAGTGACACAAGTGAATACTGACACCTGGTGGTACTTACATGTAGGTACTACAGTAAAAAGTGTTGTTACCAAAAATCAATGACAAATGTTGTGTTTTGCAAAGTTTGCTGGTTCAGTATTTGAGGAAAATGTTTTCACATGTTTCTATAGAATACTGGAATCACAATAAGGCAAATTTCATATTTTCATAAGCTTTTTTGGGGGCAAACATTTTCAATATATGCAAATAGTCCCCTCTTTTACAGCAGTCAATCTGCTCTTAAAATCCAATCAGATTGATAGAGTAATTTCACCTGGCTAGAACTAGTTCACACTTTCCCCTGTGCTGATGATATGACTTACTGAAATTATGTTAGCAGTCATTTTATTGCAAGGCCCAGCAAGATTTGCAAACACAAAATGTATGTGGCTCCCAATACTTTTGGCCACGGCTGTATATAGGCATAAGTGAACCATGGCAAATATACAGTGAATACACAGTAAAACCCATAATAGATCTTTAAAAATAACGTTATTTCTTCACTTCTACTAAACATCATATATTAGATGTTTTTTACTAGCCATTCACAAAGGGAAGGTCCAGGCTTCACTTATCAGGTACTAAAACCAAGCACTGTACATTGCAAGTTAGAAGATACTAACTAGGCTGTGGCAAGCAGGATCTGAAAAATGTGCAAAAATCGCGAAAGGGCGACCCCCCGAATATTGACGGGTATTTCACACACTGCAAATATACTATGACAACCGTGCAGACAGAGAGATACCTTGACTGCCGTGACTCTTATATGCTACAGATCAGAGGAGCTGGAGGATGTTTAACTTGGATGTTAAACTCTACATTGTGGTTTCAATGTTTTCCCACGTATCGGTTTGACCTGTTTGTTTGCTGTCAAGCATGAGTCAGGATGCAATTGGATTTCCTGTTTGTTTTTTCTTCAAGTCTGGACTGAACAGTGAAAACTATTATAATAAGCCGTTTTTTTAAGGTGGTTCTGTCTTGCTATGTTATTGCTTGAATTGAGGATGCTTTGGCACAGCGTGTTGTGAGTCACTTTGCATTCAGATGACTTTTCAACACAACACAAGAGTCTGGCCACAACCTCTGCACACTCACACACGCTGTGCATAGGTGTGAACTTCTTCCACTCCCTCGTAGTTTCAGAAAGCATCAAAGGATTTCTTTCAACCCTGTAAGACCTGGTTATAAAATTACAATGTTACTTTTAGCTCTCCAAAAAACACATTTGCAAATATATATATTTTTGAAAGACCACATTTATATAGCCAATGGGTCCTATTGTCTTGCCTACCATCGGATGTGGTCTTGAAAAAAAAAGAAATTTGCAATTAGAAAGATGAAAGTGACATTGTAATTTTACAACCAGGGGTCTTACAGGGTTTAAAAGAGCTGGCAGTTGCATAGCTGTAGGCAACCTAGTTATGTTATGTTACACAGATTTCCATAAAAACCTGCAGACCCAACTTAGACACTGGGATAGTGTTGCAGACAAGTTTGAAAGTCAAATTTGAAAACCAACAACAGCAGGCCAGGCTGCATCATACTGTGGAACACAGTGGATTGACTGTTTCCCTGTCGATCTAAGATAGCCTCTAAATTAGATTACTACTTATTGACAGGCAAGAGCGCCACAGAAACCCAACATACAGTAATATACCAGAAGTACCATTGGTGCTTTGGTGATTTAGCTCATGCTTCAAGAACTGTCTCAAAAGAAGTCTCAAAAGAAAAAGAATCATATCATTGCTTATGAGATCTAACTGAACATATGCTAGAGGTTTACATCCTGTAAAGTCCATGTGTCGCATTAATGACAAAATGTGGGTTGCTGCTGTGAATTTGTGGTTGTCTAATGGAAACTGGAGAGTTTCACTTGCATACAAGAACTGCTAAGATTCAAGCTTACCACATGGTCTGGATGTCGAACAGAACGTTGTCCATTTAATCCATTAATCCTAAACTGAACTACACGGACATTTGTATTGACATCCTTCATTGTGAGGGTGTGCACGTGTATGTTTTTTGTACTCGTGTGTGTCACCTCTTATGTAATCACCCAGGGGTGTGAAGGTTGTGCCACCTCACCTGTAGTGACTGGTGTAGTTACTCCAACTGGGTACTGGGGGGCAGGGGGGTACACACCTTGATAGAAACAGCAGTCGAGAGAGGATGCGGGGGAACAATTACAGTGATCCAAAGTCATCCGCAGTCATTCCATTTCAGTTTGATACTTTCTGATAAATCATTATGTGTCTGAACACCAGTAAAGCTCATAGCTCAAGGGTGCTGAAATGTCTCAGTCCTTTGTTGGAACTTTCTCTCCTCAATAGCCTACAAAGGTGGTGGGTGTGCTTACCGGATACCATGTGCAAAACCAAGCACTCACCTCCCTGATACGGGCCTGGCTGAAACCCTGGCTGGGGGGGTGGGCCGGGTGCCGGGGGGTAGCCAGGCTGGGGGTACATTCCTGGGTGAGGGCCCGGAGCCATACCCCCGTAGTTGACTGGGGGTCCGGGGTAGGGGGGGGCTGCCTCATCTGGGGCGTATCCTTTCTCCATCTTGATAGTTGTCAAAGCTGTGATGAGGAACGCGTGAAAACAAATCACCTTTGAGGACGATTCAACCTTTTTATGATACATTTCTCTAACCTGACAGGCTTGTCGTTGCTATGGCAAGTTGCTATTTGCTGTATGTAGGTGAGGGTGAAGTGCAGTGTGCAAACAATGCTTCACTTTTACAAAGGCCCTATAAAGACAAGCTGAGGAATTGACCCTTTACCATCCAGCCCTTCCATTAAGTAAAGTCACCTTAATGACACATGACTAAGCAAGCCATTATCTTCATAAGAGAGAAGTCCTTGTGGTCTGTTCTTCCATGTCCTCTTTTTTTGTTCCTGTTATAAATGTTTGGTGATGGGAAACTGAGGGTGTGGTCATTTGGGGGAGACCCAAAAGCACACGTGGTGCAGGGGGAGAAACACAAGATAAGTGTGTTCATGTCCAGAACACACCCAGGGAGACACAGAACACTAGGGCCAGGCAAAACCAGGTTAACTCAAAAACACAAACTGTGCTTTAACTGAATCTTATGAAGAGTAAATCTCTGTGCACTCTGCCAGGACACAGCACAGCCACACCAGAATCGAATACGGGTTTGTTGCTGTTCTCGTCCTTTCAGGGCAGTATCCAATCCTCAGTCAGGAACCTGAGAATTCTGGTGTCCTGGCACAGCATAGTACTCCCACATACATTTCTTTTTTTCTTTTACTCTCCCTCTCTCTCACTGACTCTCTCTCTTTCTGTTTCCCCTCATTCCCCTCCCACATTCTTCCAGAAGAGCCTTCCAGGACAGCAGCTTCCTGATAAGTGCTGTAGAAGGGGGAGTGAACACGCTGCTAAACCCTCTGTCCTGTACACGCACTATCATCCATGGATGATAGTGTGTGTGTTGTAACTCTCCACTGATGTGCTTTCTTGACCAGAGTGAATAGAATCACAGTCTTCTCAGAGAACTCTGTCCTGTTCTGGTCACTAACTGAATTAGTGCAACATGACCCCAGCCCCACCCTGGTTCTGTTCCTGTGTTATCTACACACAGATGGACTCAAACAGACACTCGCACATACATACGCACTCACATGAGTGTGTAACACACACAAGCTAACTCCCTATCATTCACCACAAACACTCCCAGTGGTTTTTGAACACACAAATCAATGTCTACCATAAACTCTGCCACTCCCAGTTTTTTATTTGAACCTTTCGCTTATAGTACATCTCCTTTTGGCTGAATCCCAAGCATATAATGACCGGAAATCTGCTAATGATAGGACATTTTGAATACTCACACAGTCCTGCTAGTATCCTCGGTCAGTAAAATTCCAACGAGGAGTAAAATACAGCACACGTCCTGTCAGGGGCCAGCTGGCCAGAGGAGCTGTCTAAATACAGATGGGCTGGATTTACTGGCAGCAGGAAAACAAAACACACAAATGGAGATGACGTAAATGCTAACGTCTGCTAGCTCTGCAGTGTAACAGAGCTGGGAAGTAACGTGATAAGTCCACGTTACTTCCCTCCAGTGCCTGCCACCCACAACACCCAGGTCCATGGGGCCCACAAGGGGGGAGGGTGGCCACTGGTCTTCCCTTAACCACTTACCTGAAGCCTTGTGGGGTGAAACTAGCCTGGAGCTGGGACTGGCCTGGAGCTGCTTAGTCCTGTGAGACAGGGAGAGAATATGAACGATCTGAAAGTCTGAAGAAGAGGGAGGAGAGCAAGTTGGTGGGAGGAGACTAGATTTTCACCCACGTCAACTGTATGACTGAGGAAATCAACATTTTGCAAGGGTTTTCCCACCCCAAGTTGTGAAAGGTGTTTGGTAGGAAGAAGAATAATGTGGAAAAAGATACATTTTGCAAACAATTTTGTTCAAATACCCTCTGACAGACAGAGAAAGAAAGACAGAATGAAAGAGAGAAAATGAGAGAGAAACAGAAGTAAAGATAGAGAGAGACAATGAGACAGAGAGAGAGAGAGAGAGAGAGAGAGAGAGAGAGAGAGAGAGAGAGAGAGAGAGAGAGAGAGAGAGAGAGAGAGAGAGAGAGGGAGAGGACAAAGTACAAACTCAGTGAGCTGTCCGTGTACGAAGCAGATTGGATTTACAGAGGTCCTTTGTCCTCACCCAGCCCTCACTAACTCATCTGACTAACTAATGCATATAGCACATTGTGCAATGTTGACCGAGGGACCGGCTGACCCAACAGCTTTTTCACAATCAAATTTCTAACTCAATAAATGCAATAAAGCTAAATGCAATAAAGATTATGGGCCAATGTTTAACTGAAATACCTTCTAAAGGTATAGTAATTACCAGTATTAGTTTCAGCAAAATAAAAGATGTGCTTGTGGGTCTTCAACAAAAAATATGTTTATGTGTATTTAAGTAGTATCATTGAACTACACGTTGAATGCTAATAATGGCATAATCTTTCCTGGTTTACTGTAATTTCCTGGTTTCCCTTAAAACTTCCCGGAAGGTGAGCCTCCAGTGCCTCTCAGAGCAAACTTAAAGACCCCAGACCCCTCTCCCTATATGGCTGATAATGTGGTTCTCCCATTTCACAGAACAGGATGTGATGCATAAACACATGACCAGGTCGTCATCTGTGGAGAGAGTGAGCCAATCATGTCAGGGCTGCATGTGTGCATGTGGTTTGTAGATGCAAATGACAGGAGTTCTGTGTTAATTTTTCTGTGCACTCTGACCACTAGGGGTCCCCATTGTACAGATGGAACATGCTGAGCGGGCCACTCATCAGGAGGACCTTGATGAGGGCAGAATACCAGGTGAAATATAAAAATATGTTGGGGCAAAAAAAGGTTGTCAAGTGAATCAATTCGATTTCTTTATTAGAGTCACGTAAGGTGTAACAAGAAATTCAGACAGTAGAGTCTCTCTCTCTCTCAAAAACTAAGTTATGCAGGTCTCATTTATATCAAAGCCATCTCATTCAAACATTGTCAGTATACCACCTAACTTTAACCACACAATCTAAAGGTCTCATTTATATCAAAGCCATCTCGTTCAAACGTTGTCAGTATACCACCCAACTTTGACCACACAATCTAATGTGCCATTGCAGCAGTTTGGTTCAGTTGTATACCCGATGCTGACAATCTAGTTAAAAACATGTCCATTACTTTGAAGACCTGTAAGTACTGTATAAGTGTATTAGCAGTGGTACGGTAAAGTAGGAGCGTCACACAGAACAGTACAGAGTTTACTACATTTTGAAACTGGTGGAGGAGTGGTGTATGTGTGTGTGTGTTAAAATGAAAGCAACAGACCTACTGTAAAAATAACATTTCCCAAGATAAAGAAGACAGTAGAGTGTGGCAAATGCTATGGTTTAGCCCCATTACGACCAGGCCAGAAAGAAACTCGCATTGCCTATCGCCTCTGTTACAATTATTTTAAGTGAAGAGACGGAAGAAAGAGAGACAGACAGTGACAGACAGAGATGGAAGCAGCTACATTATTCTTGTATTTACAATCCAATTATATTTAAATCAACACTTTCAACCCTTCATGAACCGTTGGGCCTGTTTTTTCCAGACAAAGCAGCACAGTCATTAAGACACGAGTACACACACTCATTAACTCATCAACCGGCAGTCACTCAGACGAGAAACCTCACTGAGAAGCAATAATACTTTTCTGAGAAACTGCAGACGTGGTCACAAACAAATGTGGAAAGGTTTGGAGAGCCTGAGTGTGTGAAATCGGTATTTGAAACTGTTGAGTTCTGTAACAGCATGCCATATGGAGACACGGCTCCAATCCAACTGACCTGATCCGACTGACCCACCACTGGTAATAGATATCCTTGTCAAGGTCTTTCACACACAAATTCCCTCAGAGACAATGAACACTCCTTCAAAACCTGCAGTATACAAACAAACATATACATTTGTCCATGTACACATTTTGCTACCTCTTTCAAAAGAGGAGACAATATTGTTTACAGTCATAGACGAGGAGACAGCTTTGTTTACTGTCAGTGATTTAGCATTTCAACAGTGTTTATACTGAGTCAGACAGCAGGCCTCATTAGGACCCCCTGAGAAACCCCAGTTTAGTCTCAAAGTCTCACGTTCGGGGAAGGATAAATCAACAGACAGGTCAGAGAGCTGAGAGCTGAGAGAGGCAGCTTGGGATTTTGTGTTAATGTACAGGAACGTGGTTGAGTGTGATGTGGTTCTGGTTTTTGACATTTCGACTCATAAAAGCAAAGACAGCAAGGAAGGCAGTGAGTAACCATGGCCTGGTCTCTGTGTGAACAAGTCCCTGTTGGATAAGACTGTACTCGTAAGAATACCGTCTATCAAAAAAGATCATCTTTAAAAATCTGTTTCCACGTTTTCCATTTCATTTCACTTCCCAGGCTTACTTCAATAGACATTGATCTACTGGTTTCATTGCACTGGGAAAGACCGAGCACAGATCTGGTTCTCTGGATACTGGAGGAAAACCATTCACAACCAACTCTTTCTCTTTGTCATTAAGTTGATTATTTTATTAGATTAAAATCATTTTTCAAAACGAAAATAGGAAGCAGAGGAGGTGCAGAAAGACGGGAGAGAGGATTTGAAAGGGCAGAGAGAGAAACGGGCATGACGCTTGGTCCTGTGGAATAGATGTGCGAGTCTGGGTCTGAGTTTTAATGGCTTGAAGGGAAAGGTGTGTGGAGAAATGAGGAAGTAGACAGTCCGTGGACAGGCTTGGAAGGCAAATACAGGACAGGGAGGGAGGGCTGGTGGGCTGGGGACACAGCATGGAGGCTGTGTACTACACAGGCAGCTCTGGGAGTGTTAGGGGCTTCGAACAGACTGCTCCTCCCTGCGGAAAGGACCACATCCCCCATCAAGGTCCCATCGATTGCTTCCGACAGGAAGATGACAAGTGTGTGGCAGAGTGGAAAAAAACTCACAGCTTACAACTGCTTAGAGACTCACACATGCCTTTTCCCCACTGGCAACGATCGAAAGTTTCCCTGGCTTTTGCACTCTTTCTTTTGTTCTCTTTTTCCCGCTGTACCTCGCTCTGTCTCTCTCCCTCTGCCTTTCTTCTGCCCTCTTTAACGTCATTCAGTTCGGTCCCGGGATAAAAAAGCTGTGAAGATTGTTGTTGGGATTTAGTCTGAAAGGTCCAATGAGATTGCATTTATTATCAGAGATTTTTACTTGGAGTTTAATATACAGTGAGTCATGTCAGATCTAGCAGATAAAGTGTGAGGAGGTTGAAAATGTGAATGTGTGTGTGTGTGGAAGGAGGGGGGGTTGAGTGGGTGTATGCCCCTTTAGCTGTCTGTGATATATTTTTTAGTTGGGTATAGGCCTTCTCTCCATGGTACATATGATGAAAAGGCAGTGTGGGAGGCAGAAGGGCATGGCTTTCAGCTTTAATTAGCCACTTAGGGCTCTCCTCTCTCTCTCTCCCACCCTTTCCTCACTTCTTTTTGCCTTTCCCTCTCCTTCTGTCCTCTGCTCTCCTCACCCAATCATGTCATCTGTTTTCCTTACCGTATCATGCGTCATCTTCACTATGCCCCTCTCCTTCCTTCCTTCCATCCTTCCTTCCCTACTCCCTTCCTTCCCTTCTCCCTCCCTCCTCCTGTGCCCTCTTCCTTCTCCCCCTCCTGCTAAACTCTGTCTGAGATGCCCCAGTGGAGACTCCCTCCCTGGGCAGATAGGTGTGAGAACACCCAGCTGCTGGTGTCATCATGTAGCCTCAGACCCAACCAGAAAGGGCATTCGCATCAAAAGCAAAGTGGGGAGTCGACCCTCCGTTCCTGTTTTATTGTGCACTGTCCTTCTTTAACAGGAGGATGAAAGAAGGAGCTAGTGGAGTTGCTTTGCAGAACAGAAGATGGATGGGGTGAGGGCAGGCTTTGATCATAGTCTGAGTGCAGACCTGTGTGATGGTGGTTACCACAACACTGTTCTCAGCCAGGGTTCCTCACAGCCTTTCTCCTTGGACACTGACCAATTAAATGAACTGTCCTCCGCCTTGACCTTAATGCCTTGATACATTGACACCTTATGTCCTATTACCTTTGAGGTCAAAAACAGGGTCTTGATGACAGCATTCTATGTGAGGCCAGAAATAACCTGAAGTCAGGATATGTGTTACCAGCCACCAATCACTCAGACAAATTCACAGGAGGCTCCATACATACTGTGGAGTGTTGTGTCTTAGGCCATTTATTCATGTTCCATTTCTTTTCAAAGGCTCAGCAGCCACGTTCAGAAAGGAATGAAGGTTGCCGTCGTCGACTTGTTAAAAGAGTCAAACTGCACCAGTCTCTGAAACCCCAAAGAGGTGGTTGTTGACGTGGTGCCCAGGGTCCTCATGGCAGTGTGGCCCCACTCCAAGGTGCACGCCTACCTGGTGCTTTGTCTGTGGGCATAGGGGAAGGAATTTCCAAGAGAATCTCTAAAGCTGATTAAATCATTATGCCCCCTACAGCACGTTTATTACGTCTCTTCAGGCAAAAACTGGGAACCAAGCAGATAGAACTGAAATCAGCACAATAAGGGCTTAAAAAGAAACCGTTGTTTCTAATCAATATCATGAGTTTCAAGAATTTGTGATACTGGTGACAATATAAATCTTCAGATTCTTTGATCTAATCATTTTGATGATTTACCACAGAGGCATCAGGATTTCATGTTCCTGAGAACCAGTTTTCTTCTTCTTCATTTGACTAAATAAATAAAGTCCAACAAAGTTCTCGCACCTGCACACAAACTACAACTAACCAGTATATTTTCATCCTTGATTTGGAAAAGGGAAAAATAATGTTGATATTTCCATGACAAAAAGCTTGCATGGTCCGAACTGTCGGCCATTGTGTGGGCTAGTCTAAAATGTGGATTGATTCATTCATACACTGCGTCGCCGTAAACTTGTTTAAATTAGATTAAACACAGGAAATTGGGAAATTACTTTGTAACGCGTTATTCCCAACACTGGTTATAACACAGTTTATTGAAAATGCTAACACATATTATCTGTGTTTGATAAGACGGTGGTACTGACCATAGGCGGAAATCCCTAGGGGGATACGACGCCCCCATCCTAGGAAAATATGATTTGTCCCCCCAATAAATCACTGTAAACATAAGGACATTTCAATAATATTAAAAATATACATTTAACATATTATAATGTAGGCTATGTGTTACAGCAGTAATTTTGGTGTCCCACTCAGGAATTGCTCTTAAGAAAATGTCATATAATTGTCCCCCCAAAAATGTATAGCAGATTTTCGCCACTTGTACTGACTGGCACTATTTGGTTAAGGATGATAGCATCAAAAACTGCTCTAACTCTTGGTCCTATAAAGGACAGCCAATAATCAGTTTGTGGTTGCTGCTGTGTTCAGTGTTCTTGCAAAAGTCGTGTTAAATCACGTGCACTCAGCGAGAGAGCACAACCATTAAAACTGACTTGTCTTTTTTGGGGGCTGGACCCCTGTCCATGAACAGGTCTTTTTACTGTTGTTTATGAAGCCAACTGACTCTTTTATTGGCTGATGTTGCCAAACCAGGGAGAGCTGGACCACTACTGGCAGGAAACTTCCCTTACTGGCTGAAGCAGGAATACGAGTCCCCTTATCTCACATCAACAACACCAACAGAGTGAAAGGAAATAACAGAGCAAGAGTCAAGGGAAAGCCAGGGAAGCCAGGCAGTCAGGGAAAAGACCAACCTATCCTGGAACACTTGGAGAAGCCTCCAAAATTGGAATAAAAGAAAGTTCACGGGTCACCCCTGCCTGTTGGTCCTTGTGGGTCAGGAACTAGGATGCATGCTCTTATGTGGAGAGGCCTTTGGAAGACCATTAAAAATTGGTTGTATCCTCTCTTTTCTCCTTCATCGATGTCTAATCATTTGTTCAATATCATACCCCACCCCCTCCTCACCTTAACCACCCTACTCAGCCCTACCTCCAAAACCTTGACATTCTCTCTTATCAGAGTCAGGTACAGCTACAAGAAAAACATCCGTTTGAAGTCTAGTTTGGAGCATCAAAACGTATGCACAAATTCAACGACCAAACCAAGGCAGGTGTAGCAAGGTTGCATTGTTGGTAGGCTGCTGACTAGCCTGAGTTATACGTAAGGGATAATGCCCGACGAGGTGTACAATATCACCTGATAATGGACGATGCGGAGGCGTGAACCGTCCGACACTTCCGCGGAGTCCATTATCAGGTGATATTGTACACCTCGAAGGGCATTATCCCGCTTATACCATGGTCACTTGCCAATTATTTTAACATTAATGCGTTTTACAATAGAAATCTAACGTTTTTTAACCTAGCCAACACTGATATTTCCGCTCGGCTCATAGAACCAAGACCGGCTTTCCTTTGGCTGAGCTATTAGCCCGAAAGCTAACGTTATGCTAACGTTGCTTGTGTGCTGGCGCATTGGCTGAGGTTTGTGTGCGGGAAGCCTGACTAAGGTATAGGGTTTTAGTTGTGTATTTATTTCTTAATTATGTACAGGTTGTTATGGTAAATATTATGTGTAATGTGTATCAGATCAGTCTGAACCTGATGTCTTTTGTGTTTTAGCAGGAAAGACACACATAGCGAAGTGGTTGACCACTGTTTTCCCTTACATTAATTTGTTTGGATTTATAGGTTGTGAGAAAACCACCAACACATTTCTTTTGGGTTTTTGTTTCCCTTTGTTTGTATGAATGTGTGTCCTTTTTGGTTAACTGCCACCTGGGTGTTACCACCCTCTGGATACATTAGGTCCAGTGAATATACTGTCTGACATTTTGTGTGTTATTGAGATCTCCAAACACTATTGTGTGGTTGAGCCTTGACTCACATTGTTCTGGATTCTGTTAGTCCACTTAAATTGAGTAATTTGTAGTGTGTTAATCCAGATAGTGTTGCTTTCATTGGGGATTGGTTTGTCAGACTGTGTTTACTGGTTACTCGTGGCCTGTATACCGTGGTGGGGAGCTACTTTGATGGCAGTGTGTGAATGTATGTGTGTGAATTATTGTTCTGTAATCTCATTCAACATCAGCGACCAGATATTTATTAAATAAACCATACTGTATTTAGCTACATGTCTGCCTCTGCATAGTCATTCATTTGATTAGCCTGCGTCCTGTGGACCTTCATAATAAGTGACAGTCAGGGTTTGTCACATTTGGCGCTGCGAGTAGGGTCACAGCCAGAGGCAGTAATAGTCAATCAGCTCTGTGTAGTGTCTGGTCGCTGGAAATTGGATTAATAGTTTTTTTTGTTTGTTGTTGGTTCTTAGCGTAGTGTTGGGAAAACAGTGGTAGAAGACCAGATGAGGACTCTGTCGACGCGGTCAACTTAAAAAAAACTGCCAATCCATTGTCCTGTTATCTCTGGCCACTAGGGCTTTTGCCTTGAAGGTGTTTTTGTTTATCGTCAATTAACTTGTTGATGTCCTTTTTTTAAAATTTATTATTTCTTGTTCTTTTCACTTAAGACTGTGAGGTAGAATAGCTGACGAAGATACTGCTCAAGATATGGGCGCTCAATTAAAGGCACTTACTGAGCTGGTGCAGCAACTCCAGGCTGAGAACACCAAACTTAGAGCAGAGGTAACATCAGCCCCTTCACCCCATATACCAGTAAATCCACCACTCAGCCACCCTTGCGCACGGAGTAACACGGTAGTCACTGCCCCTAGTGGGACCGTGGATCGTTTTGTCTATGTTCCAAGGGAGCTCAAGTGCCCAGGGTTTTCAGGAAAGCTTTCAAAAGACTCCCTAACTGTGGAAGATTGGGTTGAGGAGGCCCGCAACCACCTGTCTTTAAGGCCTATGGCCATTTCTGAACAAGCTATTTTTTATTTGTTGGATGGTGAGGCTAGAACAGAGATAAAGTTTCGTCCTGCTGTGGACAGAGATGACCCAGAGAAAATATTTACCATCCTTACTAAGGTCTATGGTTGTTCACAGTCGTATATTAGCCTTCAAAAGCAGTTCTTTCAGCTAAGGCAACTAGAGGGAGAGTCTTTGCGGGAATACTCCCATGCTCTCATGTCCCTAATGGAGATCATAAATCGTAAAGATCTGGATTGTTTTGCTAATCCAGACGTCGTTTTGCGTGACTAGTTCATAGAAGGTGTGCGGGATGGTATGCTGCGCCGAGAGCTATGTTGTCACACTCGGCTCAACCCCAGCTTTAGTTTGTTGGATGTCCGACGGGAAGCAATCCGTTGAGTAGAAGAGGGTGAACATTCTGGTGCCCAGCGTCCTCGGGCACAGTCATGCAGTACTAATAGCATCACCGAGTTCTTTGTTGACTCTCAAACAGCGTCATTAACACGTACGAAAGAGTTAGCTGAGGTAAAGGACAGCCTTTGTAAACAACAAGCTCAGCTAGATACTAACTTGAAGTTTCTTGATGCTCCTCATTTTTCAGCAGGGGTAGCACAGTGTATGGTGCCTGCTCCTCCAAACTCTGGAGCGCTGGCACGTGGTTCTCGATATCGCTTTCACACTGATGGTAGACCCATCTGTTTGCGCTGCAGTCAGCCTGGCCACACGTTTTGTAAGTTCCCCCTCTGCCCCCGCTACCCAGTGGCCGGAAAACTAACACCCCCCAACGTTATGGTCCAACCGTCGGGTGGGGAATCCTTGAGCTCTAGCTTTCCAATAGCACCCCAATTAATTGGCCAATGTCCCGTGGTGGAGGTTTGTGTGGGTGAGGTGCCAATAGCCTGCCTACTAGACACTGGATCGATGGTGACTATGGTCACCCAAACATTTTTTTAGCAGCAGTTGCAGCCCCAGTTTCAACTTCAGCCCTGCCACTGGCTTAAGCTCAAGGCTGCCAATGGCTTAGATATCCCGTATCTGGGATACGTAGAAGCCACCATAAGTATTCTCGGAAAGACATTACCTAACATGGGCATTCTGGTTCTTAAGGATTCCACCGACCCAACCATCTAATTACGACGGGACCAAGTCCCCGGCCTCCTTGGTATGAACATCATTGATGAATGCTATCGGGAATTATTCAAAGAGCACGATGCTGACCACCGAGGGCCCGATTCGTTCAGGAGTGATAGTGCTCCGCACCCCCATCCAGCAGGCAGGGGCCCTGGGAAACACCATTCCCCGGACTCCTCTGGTGATGCAGCAAGGTCAAGCGGGCTGGCAGGTGGTGACCCAGATCATCCGTGGCCACAAAAGCCCGTCTCCACCGCCATCTTGGGCGCCATTCCCGTCACCACCATTTCCGGGCAGAGAGTGGGCAGCCCCGTGACCCCGGGCCAGACTGTCACCGCCCGAACGCCCCAGAGGAAAGGCATGGATTCCCGCGCCCTGAGGCCGAAGGAGGAACTGGACCTGTGGGAGATCCGCGCCTTCGCCGAGAGGGTGGAGAAGGCTCAGGCCACAGAGCAGGCCAAGAAGCGTCTGGAGCAGAAACAGGGAGTGGCCACAACCACCGTCACACCCACGGGGACCCCCGTCATACCCGCGGCCACCCCAAAAGTCATCGTGGGCTCCCTACAGTGGACACCATTCCCATTCGGACCAGAGCAGACCTTAGAACTCTGCAAGGAGCAGATCCCGGTATCTCACGGGTTCTGTGGTTTTGGTGCAGAAGCCGACCGCCTACACGTCAAGAAAGGAAGAAGGAACCCAAGGAGGTGAACCAATTGATCAAGCAGTGGTCACGGATACAGGAGGTAGAAGGGGTCCTGTACAGAGCAATACAGGTCCCTCCATTAAGGGACCCAGTGCTACAGCTGATATTGCCAAAGACACTACAGGCTGAAGTCCTCACTAGCTTGCACAACAATCATGGCCAGCAGGGGGTTGACAGGACTGCAGACTTGATCCTACCACACATGGAATTGGTAGTGTTACAACTCTCCCGGTATTACAACCAGAGACTGACTAACTTAAACAGGCTCTGTTACAACTATACCAGAGCATGTTTAAGGAAAGCCTTGCCACTCCCTATTAAGCCCCATTGTACCCGAATTTGGCTGCAGTTCCACCATAGTTCCACTGGGGGTGATCGCGAGCGAGTGCATGTTGAATGGGAGTCTATGGAGCTTAAACGGCAAAATTAGTCTCTTTCGTCTGATTGTCGTTGAGAAATCTCTGATTTGATTGTAGTTTTTGCATGTTCAACATGGATTATAGGTCGAAAGTTGAATGAACGAGTACCTAGGTCCTTTCGATTGCTTACAGGGTGAGTCATTGTTGCCCATAACACGCTAACATTCTGCTAATGAATGCTGATTGGTTAGTGAAGGACTAATACCACCAGAGCTCCCGCTTAATGGCATCCGAAGCAGAATCAGAATGTCAGAGCATTTGCAACATTAGCAACAACATAAGCAAGCCAAAACTCTTTCTAGCATGTGTATTGACAGGTAGAGCCGAACCTGTCAGCTGTGTTGTCGATGCCTTGAGAGAAAAAAGGAAGTGACCATAGCTTGCCGTAAGGCAGTTGTTTATGAAGTAGCAGTAGTGTATGTGTATGACGTCAATTACATTTTCAAAGGCTTTTTATAACTGAAAGGCGACTTAAAAAAATCTAACACCCAGCAGTGTGAATTTTTTTTGCCTCCCCTTTTGAATTCAGAATTCAAATTACTAGACAAAAAATGATATCTTGAGAAAAGTGGATTTTGAGGGGTATAGCTCAATAGACCTCCATTCATTCTGCACTTGCTCGTTAGCGCTCTCACATGGAACTGCTATCAGTTCAGAACCCGGAAGCTTCCCGAGAGTGGCAGTTCTCCTTATATTAGACATTCTCTGACATTATGTTGCACATAGTAGTCTCCCCTACTTGTAGGTTACAGTGAATAGCAAATGGATGTGAGATAACCGCATCAAAGTTGACATATTCTCCAAACAGCAATTACAATTTGACAGTCTGTTAAACAACTAGACCTATCCAGCCATGTCATTGTCCCCAAATCAAATCAAGATTTTTATGAAGAAAACAATTGGCATTTCGATATGGCCGAAGCCTGTCTGAAGTGTGTGCAAGCTATTGACAGCGAGGTGAATAGCGAATGGGATGTGAGATGAGCGGTTATGTGACACTGACAGTAAACTCAGAAAAGCAACATTTTCCAAATTGTTTAAAAGAAATATTGAAGTCACTCATTGTTGTAATTAGCTACATGCTCGTTAAAATCTTTCTAAATTGTAAATGGCTTTGAGTCCGTCCCTGTTCTTATGGTAGGCTACTTATTTCAGACACTTTGTGCAAGCTATATAGCCTGACGTTGTCATACTCATAATTCTAGTCAAAATATGAGTCTGAAAACTCTCCGTTGGGCTTTGACTACAGGGCGTGTTTCAAACGAGCCTGGAAAACAAATGCCTCTTCGCTCAATTGGATAGATCTACAACCAATCAGAGCAACAGAGTATGTGACGTATGTTAAGCACCGCATAGTTGTTGTCAACAGAACTAATTTACAAGCAGACTTGAAGTATGCTTGAAGAATGAATACAAACGATTTTTGCCGGTGTTGTAAAATTAATTTAAGGGTAGGGAGAGTACTTGTTCACACGGTCAACCTTTTTGAGCGAAACAATAAAGGGCAATGCATATATGAAGTTCTCCGTTTAGGATTACAACTCCATTGGGGCCAGCTGATAAATTAAACTTTTACCGAATCCCGTAGGAAGGACGGCAAAAACATATTTTCCATCGACAAATGCCTTGATTGCGTCTCTCTGTTCTTCTTTCAAAATTAATGCGCTGTCGATGTCTAAAACAGACTCGATGGCAGAATCACAACATCCCAGATCTCCAGCGGTAGCCATGTTTGTTCAAAACAAATTCAACTTAAGCGCTCTTTTGTGACGTGGGTGATTACGTTACTGTTGATCATCTGTCCATCATCGTATAAAGCCCGCCCTGGCAATTTTATTGGTTCGCCCAGATTCTGGTTTTCTGTAGTTGGTCCCCAATACGAGACCCTCCAGACCCAATTTCCCGAACAAATTTCTTTTGGGCGGGGAGAAGTTGGGCTGGCAGCCAGGCTACAATACGAGACCCTCCAGACCCAACTTCCCGACCAAATTTATTTTTGGGCGGGGAGAAGTTGGGCTGGCAGCCAGGCTATTTAGGGGCTGCAGCCCCGGGCCTCACCACCAGGGGGGCCTCGGGTTGCCCGATTTCGAGTGAGTCAACGGCACCGCGCATAACATTAGAACAATTCAGAGTGAAAACAAAAACAAAATGTGCAAAAATGTCCGGTCAAGGAAAGCAGAGTGTGGCCATAATTCGCAATGGGACTAAAATCGAATAGCTTCGGCGACTTTTTATAGTACAAAATCGTTGTCAATCAAAAGGAGATGCAGTAGCAAACTTCATTGAAACTACGTTGAATCAACATTCCGCTGTCAACACTAATTTCGTTGAATCAACGTCAGACTCTGATGTTGATTCAACATCATTTTGCACCCTTATTTAATATGGAAACAACGTTGAAATCACAACGCAGAATCAACGTGATATCAATGGTATTTCCACCAATATTCATATTGAAACAAAGTTGTAATCATAACCTAACTATAGATCAACATGACTTCAATGGTATTTCCATCGATATATCACAGAAAGCGTATAATAGGTGAAACTGTCCTGCTAACAGCCAGGATAAATGTTATGAAGGCTATCCTACACATTAGGTTTATGTGATATATAAATGAAAAAATACTATTTTTGTTAGTAAAAATATTTATTTGTAAAAAAAAAAAAAAACTTTCACTCCTGCTCTGTTTGGCGTCCAGCCCCACTGTCTGGTAGCCTGACGTTGTCATACTCATAATTCTAGTCAGAATATGAGTCTGAGAACTCTCCGTTGGGCTTTGACTACAAGGCGTGTTTCAAACGAGCCTGGAAAACAAATGCCTCTTCGCTCAATTGGATAGATCTACAACCAATCAGAGCAACAGAGTTTAAACAGAAATTAAACTTTTACCGATTCCCGTAGGAAGGACTGCAAAAACATATTTTCCATCGACAAATGCCTTGATTGCGTCTCTCTGTTCCTCTTTCAAAATTAATGCGCTGTCGATGTCTTCTAAAACAGACTCGATGGCAGAATCATAACATCCCAGATCTCCAGTGGTAGCCATGTTTGTTCAAAACAAATTCAACTTAAGCGCTCTTTTGTGTCGTGGGTGATTACGTTACTGTTTATCATCTGTCCATCATCGTATAAAACCCGCCCTGGCAATTTCATTGGTTCGCCCAGATTCTGGTTTTCTGTAGTTGGTCCCCAATATGAGACCCTCCAGACCCAACTTCCCGACCAAATTTTTTTTTGGGCGGGGAGAAGTTGGGCTGGCAGCCAGGCTACAGGCTATATACCAGAGCCATAGAAAAATAGAAACCCTCACTAGAAAAAAATGTCTATGGCTCTGCTATATACTATGTAGCAGTATATAGTAATATAAGGCCGATTTATACTTCTTCGACTCCGTTACTGACAGACGGTCGGACGGATTGGTTGAATTTATACTACTCCGACGGCTCTGCATGCTGAAACAATTCACCGCCAGAACAGTAGATAGCGCTGCACTGCGATGCTATCTAGGTTATCGAAATTCGGAGCAAATTAACAAATGAGCCGTTTCATCAATAAAATAAGCACATTTTCAGCAACTACACTGCCCATTTCTCATCAAATTGTTATTCAGATGCTGATTTACATGTACTGTTTAGCTGAAATAAGAGTTGTAAAAACTTTACAAGCAATGGCAGTCAAAGGATTCTGTTCGTCCTGCTATCACGGCGCCCCCGCCCCTGACACAAGCGGTTCTTAATACTGACCAATCACAGCCAAGGGGGCCTCCGTAGCTCTCCGTAGCTACGACGGATAGTTAGAAAATTCAGGAGGTGCACGTCAAGCTCTCCGAGGCTCTCCGAGGGCTGACGGAGAGCTCTTAGAGGGCGTTTCACGGAGGCGAGGGCTTTCCTATGTGTCCGTTTTTCGAAAAACGCAGAAGCATATATCGACCTTTACACTATTTTGACGTTAGCCTCAGTCAGAATTGCTCACTGGCAGTGTGCACAATGTTGTATTTCACTCCATTCTACACCAGAAACGTCAGGGAGGACTGCCTAATGTAGATACAAGCCTGATGAATATCAGGATCAGCATCTCGAATTTCTTTAACCGAGCCTGTTTCATTCGTCATTTGCCTGAGAAAGCGACCTCCGTTAGCCAGGCTAGATTTGCCCGATCACTTGGTCAGTCTATGGGGTATCTGGGGTCAAGTGACTTTTGTGCATAGACAAACGTAAATGTATTTTCGAGTTAATTACCCGGGTGGTCAGATGGCTGAGCGGTAAGATAATCGGGCTATCAATCAGAAGGTTGCCGGTTCGATTCCAGGCTGTGATAACATTTCACCCTACTTGCCTCGGGGAGAATGTCACTGTACCTACTGTAAGTCGCTCTGGATAAGAGTAACGGCTAAATGACTACATGTAAATGTAATGTAGGCTATGTCAAATAACCTGCTTTCTTTTTTGTCGAACTCGGCACACAAGTCAGAATTGAGGTAGGCTGAGAGACATTACAAAACTGAAAATAGTTTCTAAATGATAGGCCTACCGACCGTCTTATTTTGACTTAAACATAAAAAAAAAATTACTTGAAGGTCATAAAAACAGTAATTGCACTCAAATGAATGCGGAAAAAATGTGCGCGCTCGCATTAACTATTGATCTCCCTGCCAAAGCTGATATCAAACTTGTGTCCATGAACTGTTGTATAGTGGGTTAAGCAAGGGGAGTTTCTATAGCCTAGTAGTGCATTCTGGGCAGCAAGCTTGAAAGAGAAAAAGGGATACGAATTAGGGGCATGTGCCCCAGTAGTGTGTAATGTCTAACAACACCTCTGCTCCTTTACTACCACCTTATCCCCTTCCTCTGAAGAGGCATTTCCTCCCAAACTCGATCCCCTCTCCATGTATCTTTGACAACTCCTCTTGTTCTCCGGTTAACTTTGACATGATCTGCACCACCTCACACTGTTTCCAGTCAAGCTGAATTTCAAATAACTGCTATAAGACACTTTGGAACTGATGGAAACATACTGAGCTTGTGTAAAATGAACACATCTGTCTCACACACACGAACTCTGCTATTCTAGGAGGCTGTCCTGAAACATTATTATTATATAGTATGTGTTGACTAGAAGACAGGCCTGCATTACCACAGTCAATTACAGAACATGTTGTTGTCTTATGAAAGTTTGAAAAACAGTATTATATAAGATATTTTTTACTGTACACAGCAAGTCAAGGAAGAAAATATATAAAGTAAAAACATGATGTTGAATTCAAAACAATTCAAAGATCTCCCCTGTAAGGTGTGTGTAAATTTCCAGGGATTATGCCCCATGTAACTGCTAGACTCCCCCCCCCCCCAATCCAATATTCAGCCCTTTGCTCCCGGTTACCAAGAAATGAACACAGCTGTCAGTGTCTTAGTGAGAACCACCATGTCTGGGTATGACGTACTGTATGCAGAAAATGTGTCTGTCGCATTTACATTACAATGATGACCGTTCCCTCTTCTCCTTCCAATCTCTCCCTATGTTCTTCCCCCTCTTCCCGAATACATTCTGTATTACTATATTAAGTTCAACTGAGAAGGAAGAGCATTTGTGCAGTTCAAAGATCCATGTACCCTGGCTTGTCTCTACCGGGGGCTGAACAGCCACATCCATCAGATGAGCTGCTGAGCTCCAGGTCTGGTAAAGGTCACCGTTCTCCATCACACCTTCCACCCAGACGGGCCTGTCAAGCCTGAGCACGGATCAGCTCCTCGACCCCCAGAACCAGGCACTGGAGCCTGGGGGCAAACGCCAGTCTCGGGCACCCCCTGTGGAGGTGAGCCAGCCGACCCGCTCACTGGACATGACACAGCATCACCACCACTCAATATACCAGCGGGCACACACCATTGGGTTGGGTTTGGTGCCAGAGGAGTGGATGGTCGTGCCCCTGCATATCCTCTCATTCTGCCAGTCGTTTGTCACTGCTGATTTAGAAGATAGATAAAACCCTGCCCACTACAGAGGCTAGTTAAACAAGTATAATTAGTTACCTATAACAGAATCAGGCTAGAGAACTATTATTGAGATTAACAAATGCGGTTTAACGACTGTTTTCTCGTCAGATCCACTGAAAATAGGGTCCTTTATCATAAAATCTGCAACAGTCGTGCCTTTAAAGATTACATGAAACACGCAATTCAGCATTTAATACAATGTATTTTGTAACTAGCAGTTTCAGTCATTCATGGCATTGAACCTGGGTAATCATTGCCATTAAAAATCCATTAGGGAATCTGATGTTGTAGCCCCTTTGGAGGTTTTTGTAAACAATCATTTCAAACTATCACATTTTTAATAGATGACCATTTCCCAGAATCACTGATGGTCCCTCAGGTTCCTAATGGTTCTTCAGTCATATACATACAGGCATACGTACAGTACATAACTGAGTACATACATACAGCACATACAGCTGTATTCCTAATTGAAAATACCATTAAATCAACCACATACAACAAAAAGTGATATTATTGTAACAGAAAACAACCAGCAGGGGCTGCATCCTCGTGTAGCTCGCTAGCTGAAAAGTATGACACCAGTCCACCTGCACCCCATCCATTCGTCTGTCTGCCTGACTAACCCGATGACACTGACAGGTGGAAGACGGAGAAGCAACGTACAAAGTGTTTTTCCTATTATTACATCAGGAACCTGCTCCTCCATCACCCCTCTCCTTTCTGTCAGCCGCGAATCATAACCTGATTATGAATGCAGGTGCCCTGTAAATGCTGTTCATATGTATTAAAAACCTATTCTCTACAGGTGGTTAATGAATACAACTTTTATAAAGCCAATGAGAGTATAATTTTCACATTAAAAGCCCCAGATCCATCTGTGATATCTGTTGCTGTTTTATTTATGGATACTGTAAATCCCCATAGTGTGTGAATCAATGTGAGTTCGATCTGCCTGAAGAACCCAGCCGGTCCACAGTGACTTCCAGTGAGATCATGTGATTTATCCAACAGTATAGCTTTCAAGTGCCCTCCTATGAATGGTTCGAGTTAGAGGAGAGGTAGAGAGGGGTGATGGAAGGAGGAAAGGAGAAGGAAGAGTGTAACCGTGGGGTTGGGGGGTAATCTAATATGATAACAAGATCAGTACATGGTGAGTGACATTATCCTCTGCCAAGGATATAAAGATGGCTTCTCAATCTTCTGCCAGACAGGTGGCTCGTTATTGGAGGCAGAAAGAAATAACATGTGCTGCAGGTGTGTTTGTTAACAGCAGGCAAGCAATGTTCCGGTAGCTACACACCTACCTGCACAACTTATTTCCTTGCAAGGTTTGTTCCACCACACAGCTGTTCCACCAGTTACAGTGCTGTAGTTATGTTGGTCTTCTGTATTTCAAACTTAATGTACATCACAAGACACCTTGTTTGTGCCTCTGTGGAGTAGCAGTGATGTAGTAATACATTTTCTTCTAAGACTTTTCACAAACCTTAACTTGTATGCCAGCAGAAATGCTTAGCGTAATGCTTCTGGAGCACAACTTCATTATTCTCTGCTTTCTCACAAGGAAAACAGTTTGAATGAGAAAGTTCTACAGTGCTAATAGAAGTAACTTTTCCACTTCATAAAAAAAATGGTGATAACAAAATGATTTCATGGAGTACTTTGCTCATTTAATAGTAGATTATAGAAATCCAATCATTCATAAAAACTACCAAGCAATGTAATTGGTTGTCTTTCATTTTCTCTGTAATCCAACCGAATTAGGTTCCTCTTATATTGCTCATTGCTTAATTTCTGGACCCAAATTTGGCCCCCAAAAGTAAAATTTCCACTTCTTAAAAAATGTGGTGATTACAAATGATTTCATGGAGGACTTTGCTCATTTGATAGTACACTATAAAGAAAAAAAATCCAATCATTCATAAAAACTACCAATTAATGTAATTGTTTGTCTTTCATTTTCTCTGTTATCCAATTGTGTTCCTCTTATATTGCTTATTTTACTTCATTTCTGGATCCAGATTTGGCCAAAACAATTGACATGTAGCCTCTTTAACCAAAATAGATTACACATTTGCATCATATTTCTACAAATGCACTGCCTATCTAAGCTGTGAACCATAAATATAATCTTTATTGCTTTAATAAAAAAGTTCCCTGTAGTTCATCTGCTACAGTGATGACATCTTAATGAACTTCCTTTTTCACCACTGTTCGGGCTTAGTTTCCTGGAAAACCACTTCAACTGTCTTTAATGTTCTCTCTCTGAACATACAATGTACCTGTAGCAGCTCACTGAATGGTCACTAATGCCTCGATTTTATAGACTGACAATATTGGTGTCTAGTTCACAAAGAATCCTGTCTTCTTCCATGAGCCATCCCCTCAAGGACTTTACCATGAACCCAGTCCTATCAACAGAAGTATTTATTACGTCTATATAAGGTGCGATATTGTTTTCCTGTGTCTGAAATGCATCCCCCTAGGATGTTCATATAGAGGGTTCAAGAAGACAAAATACTGTCAAGTAGTTTAAAAGGGGGAATTGATTTCCAGGAAATGGTACTGCATGCATGTGTTTGTATTTGAGTAGCCATTTGAAACAAAAAGACCAGCGTTCAAGTTAAAGTTTTCCCAGAATGTACTATTCCTGGGAAAGGGAAGCCTGTTTGGAAGATACAAAGGCAGAGATAAGCCCTGTCAGATTGGATACACAATCTGAGGTTTGTAAGGATTATGGCTTTGGTTTGATGACTTTCAAGAACCATGTCAAAGCTTTTCCAAGCATCACCACATAACTGCAATATGGACTGTATTGTAAATCACATAGACCAGATGGAACGTATGAAGTCGACCAAAACCTGTTGGAAATCTCTCAGTATGGAATGCTGATGTGGCTCTTCCCTTCTCCTCCTCCTCTCTCTTCTCTGTCCACCCAAAGGATCTTTTCAGTCCCACTGCCGGACACTCAGAGAGAACCTGCATCAGGTGGATTAGCCCACCAAAATGCAATGGCAGCTTTTCCAGTATTACGTTTTTGAAAGGAATGAATGATTAAGCGGGAAAGCAATTCCAGGACACCAGCCCCCCTCCCTCCCCTACCCCGTCGGACAATAGTATAGTAATTAGTGGAACTGGTAAACACGAGCTGTTCGGGACAATGTCAGGTTTCCGCTGCTTCGATTCTGTGAAACGTGTCCTCATCTTCAACACGCGGTCCTGTGAGGGTCAGTTTGTTGAGCATAGTGTTTACCCTGCCATAGATTTTATTGTCACTGAGCCCAACTGACAAACAAGAGGGCTTCCACTGCTGTGAATGGCATAATTTGATATTTTATAAGTGTTTAATTCAACTCAACCTCCTTCAATCTGACCTGCAGGAAATAAGGGTATCGTACAATTACGATTATTAATTCACATTGTAGAATTTCTGCTCCTTCCGAAAAATCTCCTTCTTCTTTCTGTTTACAATAATAGTGGACCTGCTTACTTGCTGTCCTTCATCCTGACATTGAGCTGTAGGAACAAAGGCAGCATGACCACAAACATGCCGGGCCAACTCAGGGCCGTCAGCACAGTGTGCTGGGTAAAGGGCAATCCGGGTTTCCACCCACCCACCTGCAGTTGGCTGCCAGAGTAACAGGTTTTCAGTCAACATACTGAGGATAGGGGTAGTGGAGAGAGATAAATGGGAGAGAGAGAGAGAGAGAGAGAGAGAGAGAGAGAGGGAGGGAGGGAGAGAGAGAGAGAGAGAGAGAGAGAGAGAGAGAGAGAGAGAGAGAGAGAGAGAGAGAGAGAGAGAGAGAGAGAGAGAGAGAGAGAGAGAGAGAGAGAGAGAGAGAGAGAGAGAGAGAGAGAGAGAGAAAGAAAGAGAGAGAGAGAAAGAGAGAGAGAGAGATGATAAGTGGCATGATGAGAGAGGATGAGAGATGTAACAAGTGAGACAGGAAAACTTTGTGAGTGAGTAAGAGATTTTGTCTGTCTGATTGTGTGTGTGTGTGTGTGTGTGTGTGTGTGTGTGTGTGTGTGTTTGTGTGAAGTACAGGGGAAGTACGGGGGAAAAAATCAATCATTATCAAAGAAGTATTCATGCATGACTCCACATTTGTTTAGCTATTTATTAAACAGTTTACCAGTGAATTGTGAATCAAACTTTTAGAACACGTTGACCCAATAGCCTTCAAGCAATAAAGTCATACTGTAGGTTCTTTCAAACCATACTGTAAATCATCAAAAACAAATATTTCCTATGTTTAATAGGGCATTCCCTTTGACTATTGTACTATGAAGTAGTAATAAAGTATTAGTGCAAGCACTTTAAAATAATAAGGTAATTTACACAAAAACAGATGCAAAGTTATTTAACCCATTTAATTCAAACTGATGAATCAAGTTTGAACATTAAGTTATACATCACTGATGACAGAGATTCCTAAATATGTCTCCAGACAAGCTCACCACACTAATGAAAATGAAAGTGAAACAGAAAGCATAATTGTTCAGAAATGACAGTAACCAGATTTGTTATGTCAGTGCTTGTTTGTAAAAGTTAATAGGATACCATTCCTGCTTCACCTTGGACTGCCTTTGCCTTGGGCATAAGTTTGTCCTGAGAGGGCTGGTATTCAACATCAACATCAATAGGAGGGAAAGCACCAGCTTGTTGCCAACAGGGGGTCTTACTGTTAGTGATTGGTTGGAGAGATTCATTTAGTCATTTAGCAGACACTCTTATCCAGAGCGATCCAGAGATTCCAACATTAAACCCACTGATCGATCCATGAAAACAGCCTGTGGTTGAGCGGTCATGGTTTTGGCCCGTCATTAAACGGATGGCAGTTTTTGGCCCTACGTCCCCTAATCCTCTGTAACTACGTTAACTGAATAACACCCATATTTTGACTTGGCTCCACCTATAAATGTTTAGCAATACACATGATGTTTCATACAACTTAAAGTCAACATACTATTTTAAAACACAGAGCATTCCTGATGCAAAGTATACATTTTATAAATGTTCATGCACAAAACTCTTTATAAGTCCATGATGTATTGGAAATGTCAATCACACAATTGAAGCACATTTGCTCCTCGCAAAACAGTCTTCTATTAATTCAGTGGCTCTTCAAAGTCACCAAGGCAGCTGGTAGTGCTAGCTAGTGTATCAATGCTTGGGGCTTAAACAGACTAGATAGGTATCTTGGGCCCACTTAACTCGTTCTCCGTTTAGTCCAACTGTGGAGGCTCCTGAATTGTCTCCAGGGGTGTCAGACGTCTGTTTGGTTAATGGATACAACAACAAAAAAGAGTTCCAGATGCTGGCTGTGTTAACGGTGAGGGGGCAGCAGAGACAGGGTTTCATAGAGAAGACTGGCCGATCACTGGGCTTTCCAAAGGCAACAGCTCGGTCTTCACAGTGTTGCAAGTGTTAGGTTGGACACACTGCGAAGACAGACATGGATACGTAGAGATTAAACATTGAACACAAAACCAACGATATTTGTTATGGCTTGACTGGGTAGGGCTACTGACATACAAACACCAAGTCACTGAAATCTTCAAACTTCTTACAGATGAGAAATGTATTTTTATTTAGGCTGGTAGTTAATGATACAAAACCTATTTCTCTCAACCTCATGGTGTTCTGTGTGGCCCAACTTGCTTTGAAAAGCGCTTTCATTGTCACGCTGCATAAATTTGTAATTTTTATAGACTCTAAAGCAAATTGACACTAAATAAACATTAGGCAAAGACAAGGCTCTGAAAGAGAGCCTGAATAAAGTTCCTCACACACAAATGTGCATACAACACAACAGGTGAGTGAACCCGTTTTCTGTTACAGAGAGCCTGAAGCTTCATCACTGGATGTGACTTTCCTATTTACATTGTCAGAAGGATCAGTAAACACTCAAGAACACACAAGAAAACATTACCGTTGTACCTAGGACACTGATTATAATGAAGAAGAATTTTGGCTCACCACATTTTTCACAGCAGGTGTGTGTATATGAGGGAGAAGAATAAATATCTATCATTTGGATCGACCTGTTTCCCAGATACCTACAGTTAAGTGCTAAGTGTGGTGTGTTGGTATTCTTGGCCTTTGCTGGTGCCATGATTGACTGACATACCTGATTCATCTGCATGTGGCCATTAAACCCCTGGGTATGGTCCCTGGACATGAAGAGAGGCTCAGTGCGAGGCCGACCGGTTTCCAAAGAACCCACACCGTTAGCCTTGTGGATGCAGAGGACTTTTCGGAAGCTCTGCTTGAAGTTGTCGGACAGGAAGCCGTAGAGCAAGGGATTGGCGCAGGAGTTGACGTAGGTGAGGGTGACCTGGAAGAAGTAGACCCCCGCCATCAGGCTGGTCTCGGGGATGGGGGACACCTGGTTCACCATGTTGGTGATGAAGAATGGGAGCCAGCAGAACACAAACACCACAACAATGATCACCACCATGCGCGTGACCTTGCGTTCAGAGCGCCTGCGCCTCGTCAGGCCGGCCCGCGCCCCCGCTGACCGCACCTGTGGGAGGCACGAGACACCATTATGTGTGAACAGACACAGTTCGGTCAGATGAAAATCAAGTCAGATAGAGCTGTTCCGATGACCTGATCGAAACAGATCCGAAACAGAACTTTCTTGAAGTTTCAAGGTTCAAGATTAAGATCTGAGATTAAGGATTGACTACAGACGTTTGGAAAGGAGCAACAAACACATGGAACTGGCCTTTGAACACAACAGGAGCTGCCTCGTCAGTGCTCTGAACCTCACCTTAAGGAGGATGAGAAGGTAGCAAAGGCAGATGATGAGCAGCGGTGCGAAGAAGCCCAAGATGGCCGTGTAGAGGATGAAGGCTGTGGACCACACCTCCTGGGGATCGGGCCAGCTCATGTTGCAGGAGTTGAACTTGTCCTGCACGTCTGAGTAAATGATCACGGGCAGCACCACCAGAAAGGACACCACCCACACCATGCTGTTGATCACCTTAGCCACCCTTGGACGACGCCACTTGGCACTCCGGATGGGATGCACCACCGCCAGATAACGGTCGATGGACATCACCGTCAGACAGAAGGTGCTGGTGAACTGACTCATGGTGTCCGCTGTCATGACTACCCGGCATAGGAACTCTCCAAAAGGCCAATAGGAGAGCACGTTTTGAGTGGTGAGTATAGGGATGCCCAAGATGTAGATTTCGTCAGCCAGGGCCAGGTTGAGAATGTACATGTTGGTGACTGTCTTCATCTTGGCGTAACGCAGGACCACGTAGATGGCCAGCGTGTTGCCAAGGAGACCCACCACGAAGACGGTGAGCGAGACGACGGCTGTGACCACGGTGCTGCCGCCCCAGAAGGGCTCGCTGTCCACCTCGGAGGAGTTGAGGGACAGGTTGGTGACGGGGGAGCACATGGTTGAGGACAGGTTGAGATCCTCTGTTAGAGGATCGGAGAAACTCATCTGTGAGGTTTTTGGGAAGGTCCGGAACCTCCTTCTGATCGAGGTTTATCAGACTGAAAAAACAACATAGATCCTGGTAAATGTAATACAGTAGGAGGGTAACCATCACAACAGCTTGGTTGTGTTGTGTAGATTTTTCTGTCTAAGGAATGCTTCTGGGGGAAGAGATGGTCCATAATAAAGCAAGAAATCTCCCAACTGTTTAATAGCTTTGATATGTATCCATATGATAAGTGTTGGTCCTACAGAAAGTCTTTGGCATACTTCAAAGCACAATGCAAAGAATATGTGCTATGCCCTGTTACTGGTCTTGAATTCTGTTATATTTTGACTGAGTGGCAGTTCCACTTGTACGCTACCATTATGTTCCTTGCGTTTATAACAACACGTTGACCGTCTTTGAGCAGGAAACCCATATTGACTGTTTGCTGTATTTTAATCGTAGTTCCAAGAATTTCTAGAAACCCCATTTTGGCATGCATCCATAAAATGATTCCCCAAACTGCCTCAGTATTGAGATTAAATATGCTTGATTGGCCAAGCTGCTCTGTTGGAGAGAGGGTGGTAGATGGGGAACTTGTACATTTATTCCATTTATGCCAGGAAATATTAATCAAATGTGTTGAATATCAAAATGGTGTCCATTTTTTTAAAATATTTAAATAATATTTGATTCTGATTCTGATTCTGAATATGTGCAACCCAGGTCTATGGCAAAAAGCCATAAATCCCCTCCTGTTTAGCGAAAACTAAGGAACAGTGATCTTTGACCTTAGAATCAAGGATATCATCCCCACACCTGCCTACAGTTGACAAGTAGGTGAGTTGTAGCTTAGGAAAAACCTAAACTTGCGAGACCTGTTGAGAAAATAAGTGGGCTGACGCAAAGAATCACTGAAGCGCAGTCCAAAAACACAAACATGACGTCCAACCCTCAGGCAATGTTGAGAGTCCAAACACCTTCGATACTGAGAACCAGCTGAACCTTACTTTCTTATCAATAAACACAGAAGAAAAACTATACCAGGTATAGTTACACAATTAGGCTACAGTTTGAGTAAACGGTCAGCATCTCACTGCAAGTGCAGTGTAGGCCAATTATTGATAATGTTTATTGTTATTGCATTTACGTATAAGCGCAGACATTTCATACATGCTTCGACCTATAACACTGCTACTCCTAAAAATCATTTACATAATGAATTTGAAGTTAGTTAGTGACAGATTTGCCATGAAAAACGAGGAAAGAAAACCGAACAGGGTTTCATACAGTTTACATGCAGTTTGCAAACTTATGTCTAGTTTCTACCATGTTCCAGGTCTATTATAAAGGCTTTCTCATAAATCAATAATTTAGGTATTTTCTTGTTTAATAGAGAGATTGAATATAGCATACCTTTGCGATCTTGCGCGGCTCCAACGCTGTCCATGGTCCTATCAATTCGACGATGCGTCTCTACTCTCTGGTGGTGTCAATTCAGGGAATGTTAGAAACCCTAAAGCAAAAACTCGTATCAAAAAAATGTGCGAGAATCTCCTAATTTGCCGGCCAAAACGTTGTAGTTTCCGTATATAAATAAAGTTATTCTATTTGTTTTGCATGCATCCAAAAATTACTTCACATGCACATTCAATTTGGACTAAAATCAACTTTCATTCACACTGAAAAAGTAGCAGATTGCCTTAAATCTGGAAAGTTATCGTGGATCTCTCCCAAGATCAAATAATAGAACGTCTCCCATTTCGCATAGAAGTTGGATTAAAGTGAAGATTTTTTGCAGAGCGTAAAAATCCTCTGCGATGCTCATCTGCATTGCAAGTCCGAGTCAATCGTCTTGTTCCTTTCATCCAAGAGGCAGGGAGGGAGCGTTCGTATTTATTTGCATGAAAAAAAATCGTCACTACGTCATCAAGCTTCAGTGCAGGTCTCACCCGATACAATCCCTGAGTACCTCATAGTTTACTCACCTGTAACACAATGCACTGCATCCCAGGTCCGGGCCAGATTGCATTAGGTTGTTTTAGCATTATGATCTTCGCTAGTCTTGAAAGGGTGGTTTATTCAGTCAGAGTCATCAGTTCTGATTCTTGATTGGGGATCTTGGAGTGAGGTCAGTGATGGGAATAATCAATTTTATACAGGTTTTACATTTTGTGAGAAACGTTGTGTAGTTTGGATTTGATTTTCTCTCAGTAGGTCTTTCTCTCTCTTCTTGACAGAACACAGTTAGGCAGATCTTGATCTGAGCACTACTATATTTTGAGAGATTATTAAGGTAGTCCCCCAGGTAAATACAAACACAGTTGGTTCTCATTGTGGTTCAGTGAGGTACACTGCACAGTGCTGTCTACTGACAACTGTCTCTCTGTTGCGCCCTAGTGGTACATACTGATAGACAAGCTTAGACGCACGTCTTCCAGTAACTTTCAGTATCCTCAAACACATTCATATGATACAGTTTCAGATAACAGAAGCAACAATTTCAAATGTTGTGTGTGATATACCGGTATGTATGCTTTGAACTTCAATTGTGACTTACATTTACATTTAGTCATTTAGCAGACGCTCTTATCCAGAGCGACTTACAGTGAGTACAGGGACATTCCCCCCGAGGCAAGTAGGGTGAAGTGCCTTGCCCAAGGACACAACGTAATTTGGCACGGCGGAGAATCGAACCAGCGACCTTCTGATTACTAGCCCGATTCCCTAACCGCTCAACCACCTGACTTCCTATGCCGGCAGACTTGGACAGAAGACTATAATGAATGGCATACAAGTACAACAGTGGAGAAGCACACTAACCAGGTAATTGGTAGTTTCATTCACATAAAGCTTGTACCAAGGCTTGGCCACCCAGCCTTGAAGTGACCAGGATGTATAGTGTTGTCTATTGTCTGATGTGTGTCATTCTGCTGTGTGTGGCTGTGTTTGTGTTTGTGTGTCTGGGAAGTATGGGATCACATTATCCCATAGGGAGTGACATTAAGTGTCAGCAGCGGGTGGTATTTTAAGAGGAAGAGGGTGAGAGCGAGGCAGAGAGGCAGAGAGGCAGAGAGGCAGAGAGGCAGAGAGAGAGAAAGAGAGAGAGACAGAGAGACAGAGAGACAGAGAGACAGAGAGACAGAGAGAAAGGAAATGATTGAAAAGGCTGTTGGGAGTTAAGACGAGGTGCAAATGGTGAAAGACAAGAGTGTCAGCAGGAGTGGAAGTAGGTTAAAAGGTCCCATTGAGAGAGTCTTCCCAGGGGATAGAGTGACACCCACGTGGCCAGTGGTGAACAATAAGCCCAGTTATCCGTCCTAATTCACTCTGATGCGCTCTCACAGACCCAGTCACCTACATGGACGCTGAACACCAACAACCGACGGGGTGGGGAGGAGAGGGATGGAGTGGGGGATGGAGAGATGGAGGGGAGCGACGTTGACGGTGATTGCCTGGGAATGGTCTCTACCTGAAGGCAATTATTCTTGGTGTCACCTGGACTCCTGCCACAACTGCATCAGCAGCTGTCACCCTGATGGATGAACTGATTTCCCTGAGAGCTGGAAGCCAAGCAGCCTGGCCACACCTTCCTGCCACCACACTGCCACCGTTCCAGCCCTCCCCTGACCTCCCCTCCGCAGGCCCACACCCCAGGGACAGACTGGAGGAGAGCGGAGATTGGAGAGTGCCCAGGTACAGCCTCAGGGATGTTGTGTGTGAAATCACGGTCACAGTGTATACTGCAATGGGTGGATACAATGTGTGTACGTGTGCATTGGCCCTGCATGTGGGTGTGTAGATTTGTGTAACATCAATTCATGTGTGTTTGTGTGTGTACGTATGCATAGGCATGTGTGTGTTAGTGCATGCATAAAGAATGTGTGTGCAGTCCATTCATACATTAATGCATGTATGAAGGCTCTCAGAACCAAGCGCACAACTGGAGTCTGTACCAAACCCTGTCTGAGGCTGACTTGAAATTTGACAACTTCTGATCTCCACAGTTTCACTGAAGGTTGACTGACCATGGTTAGACATGAAACACACAGACTACATGCACTACAATGTTTGCAAACAGTACACACAACATGGGTTTACACAAAATATAATTCTAGTACAACAAAATTCCCCTCATATCAAGAATCTTTTAAGATGTTCTTCTTTTTTTTATGTCCCAGCCTGGGGATTGAAAAAGTGTCATTGCGTCAACTGGTTTGACCTACATGGGCCAAACCCAACTGAGAGAATTTATGACATACGTATGTGTGTGAGTAGTAACCGTGTGTACGTTTGTGTGAACAATAAACGCAGGGACCAATGCTGGGAGTGTGCGTCCTGGGGCTGGTGACAGTGCCGAGGGTAATACATTACAATAATAACATACTTTTAATATTATTACTAGCACAACTACACAAATACACTATATAGGTGAAGTATCAAATAACTTTTTAGGAACAGTAATGTGTGTGCTGCTGTATGTTTTGAAAAATGGATTGTCCTCCAAATGCCGTTTTTGCATGCTTCTCTCTTTCTCTCTTTATCTCTCTCTCTTTCTCTTTCTCTCTCTCTCTCTCTCTCTCTCTCTCTCTCTCTCTCTCTCTCTCTCTCTCTCTCTCTTCTTTCTCTCTCTCTCTCTCTCTCTCTCTCCCATTCTGTCTAGGCAGCCCAATTTGACTTTGAGGTCTCTTGTGACGGTTAGAGAGTTGATGCAGATCGATGCAGGGAGTCGTGCTAGCTAAGTGGACTGTGAATGACTCCATTTGAGGTCTGGTGGAGGGAAAGGAAATCCCAGATGCTCAATCAATACTCCCATATCCTCAGTCCCCTCAAGGAGAGAAAAGGAGAGGGTCAACACTTCATCAACTGTCCTTCATAAGCTCTCGTGTACCACAGTTTGTATATGTTTGTACAGACTTGCTCAGTAACTGTATCCCCGTTAACTGTACTTGTACTGTAGTCACACGTAGTTCCAACTCAGTGGAAATTCTGAACGTGAAGGTGCATTCTCTTTAGAGATTAGAGATGCAGACAGCCCCAAGTTGAATGGTCTCAGGAGCTTGGTCTGACATGGAAGTAGTTTAGGGATGGAGGGAGAGATGGATGCAACGAGGAATGAGCAATCCGACACAGACCGTACGGGCCGTTGGGCCGTCTGCGAATTGGGTGAGGGTGTAGGAGTGTCTCCTGACGTGTACTGTACCTGCTTCTAGTGATGCAGAGCTACACACGCTCAACTTGATGTGACAACACTGTGTCACCTTCCGAGAGGGCTGTGTTACTGTAGGCGAGTTAAGTCAAGCCCTCACCATTGCATAATGTTCTCCTCTCAAAAGAAACACAGATACCAGTTTTGCAGCGTCACTCGCTCATTGATCTGGTATGTGTGATGTTAGGTAATGTCATTTACAGTCAAAGCTTCATTCACTATGAACACACTAAATATCAACTTTGTAGATGTGCTGCTCCTTTCTCTAAGCATTCCGTTGTTTTTTCCTGTACTTTTGACCTCAGTTGTTTTTTTCCTGTGTGCAAGGATTTTCATGTTTTCTATTGTATTACCCACTTGAGACTTGGACATTAGAAATATGGGAGGCAAAAAAGTGTGGACGATGGAATGAACTGGATGGTTGATTGAGGATGCAGGGCATGTCAGGGCAGAGGGAGTGGAGCAGGTGTGACAAAATGGGGTCAAAAAGTGGAGAGAGAGAGAGAAAGAGAGAGAGGAAAGATACAGTGGGGAGATGGAGAGAGGGGAGAGTGATAGAGAAAGAGAAAGAGAGAGAGACAGAGAGAGACAGAGAAAGAGAGAGAGAGAGAGAGAGAGAGAGAGAGAGAGAGAGAGAGAGAGAGAGAGAGAGAGAGAGAGAGAGAGAGAGAGAAAGAAAGAAAGAGAGAGAGAGAGAGAGAGAGAGAGAGAGAGAGAGAGAGGGAGGGAGAGAGAGAGAGAGAGAGAGAGAGAGAGAGAGAGAGAGAGAGAGAGAGAGAGAGAGAGAGAAGGGCTGAAAAGTGGGGATAAAAGGAGGGTAGGGCCATGGAGGGTCCCCAACTCAATACTGCCTCATAGACATGCATCAAATAATCCTGCCAATGTATTGTTTTATTTATAACCCGGAGACATACATGAATGTGGCCCTATATAAATGTAGCAATCCCAAAAGTGAAGTCTGAGGTAGGTAAAACATATTTAAAATGTAAAAATAATTCTAGAAGAAAAATAAACTCTGTATTTGACCTAGGTTGTGAACAACATGAAAGCCAAATAAACAGAAACTAATTTCAATGCTATTCCTGGTTAGAGGTGGGATGTGTGGAGGCATAAGAATGAAAGTAATCTCATCACACACGCCATGTTGCTGGGGAAAAGACTTGCGTCAGTCAAATCGTTTTTTTTTATTGCAACTTTCTTTTCATTTCTTCCTGTATGTTTTTCTACCTACCTCCTCACAAAGACAAACATCTGAATGATTAAATATGGAGGCAGCAACTGTTGAGTAGGTGGAAATCAGAGATATGCACTCTGCTCCTGTCAATGTTTTATGAGAAAAAACTACAGTATATCCTGCTATTGGTGTTTCCTATGTAGACTGAAGGATGTGTTTGTGTGGTGTGCTTCAAGTTACACAATGAAGTAGCATCTACTCTCATGTGGATCAAATCATGATTAGCCTCAGTCACAAACTTGGCAGATTTTTTTAAAAGTAATTTCTTAGTTAACAATATGTTTGTTTTTCATATACAGTGCCCTCCAAAAGTATTGGAACAGTGAGGCGAATTCCTTTATTTTTGCTGTAGACTGAAAACATTTGGGCTTGACATCAAATAATGAACGTGAGACCAGAGATCAACGTTTCAGCTTTTATTTCCAGGTATTTACATCAGGATCTGATGCACAACTAAGAAAATATCACATTTTGTTTGAATCCACCCATTTGTCATGTGATCAAAAGTATTGGAACAGATATACTTAAAACATATTTAAGTGAATAAGACTTAATATTTAGTTGCAAATCCTTTGCTTTCAATAACTGCAGCAAGTCTGTGACCCATTGACGTCACCAAACTTTTGCATTCTTCCTTTTTGATGCTTTCCCAGGCTTTCACTGCAGCCTCTTTCAGTTGTTGTTTGTTTTGTGGGGTTCCTCCCTTCAGTCTCCTCTTAAGCAGGTAAAATGCTTGCTCTATAGGGTTTAAGTCTGGAGATTGACTTGGCCAGTCTAATACCTTCCATTTCTTGCCCCTGATGAACTCCTTTGTTGTTTTGGCAGTGTGTTTTGGGTCGTTATCTTGCTGCATGATGAAGGCTCTGCCAATCAGTTTGGTTGCATCTTTCCTTAAATTGGCAGACAAAATGTTTCTGTAGACTTCCGAGTTCATTTTGCTGCTGCCATCATGTGTTACATCCTCAATGAAGATTAATGAGCCCGTCCCAGAAGAAGCCATGCAAGCCCAAGCCATGACATTACCTCCACCGTGTTTCACAGATGAGCTTGTGTGTTTGGGATCATGAGCTGTTCCTTTCTTTCTCCAAACTTTAGCCTTTCCATCACTTTGGTAAAAGTTAATCTTTGTCTCATCAGTCCATAAAACTTTGTCCCAGAATTTTTGAGGTTCATCTCTGTACTTTTTGGCAAATTCCAGCCTGGCCTTCCTATTCTTCTTGCTAATGAGTGGTTTGCATCTTCTGGTGTAGCCCTTGTACTTATGTTCATGAAGTCTTCTGCGAACAGTAGATAGTGATACCTTCACTCCTGCCATCTGGAGGTTGTTGCTGATCTCACTAACAGTTGTTTTAGGGTCTTTCTTTACAGCTTTCACAATGTTTCTGTCATCAACTGCTGATGTTTTCCTTGGTCTACCTGTTCGACGTCTGTTACTTAGTACACCAGTAGTTTTCTTCTTCTTCAGGACATTCCAAATGGTTGTACTGGCTATGGCCAATGTTTCTGCAATGGCTCTGATTGATTTTCCATCTTCTCTAAGACTCACAATTGCTTGTTTTTCACCCAAAGACAGCGCTCTGGTTTTCATGTTGTTTTCACCTCTGAATACAGTCTGCATAGACAAAACCTATCTTACCCAATCTGAACCTGAGTGTAGACATTCAGTGGTATTTATTGATTGAATAATGTATGTAATAGGACACACCTGGGCAACAAAACACACTTGTCAGTCACATGTTCCAATACTTTTGCTCACGTGACAAATGGGTGGGTTCGAACAAAAAGGTGATATTTTCTAATTTGTGCATCAGATCCTGATGTAAATACCTGGAAATAAAAGCTGAAACGTTGATCTCTGGTTTCACATTCATCGTTTGATGTCAAGCCCAAATGTTTTCAGTCTACAGCAAAAATAAAGGAATTGGCCTCACTGTTCCAATACTTTTGGAGGGCACTGTAATTGACTGAGCTGATGAAAACCCCATAGTCGTCCATCGGTCAGGTATTATTTGAATTTGACTTTACCGTGAGAAGGCTGTTTGATGTACTGTGGGATTACCGATGATGATGGGGTTGGTGTGACAAGGTTTGCCCAAAAAAGGCCCTCTCATTAGCAGTTGACACTTCACAGTAGTTTTTTTCACGACGAACAATGTCACCTCTGATTTAGCCTGCTACCTTGCCCTCCAGCATAGTACAGCCAGCGGAGACAGGCTGCCAGGGAAACAGGCTGAAAATAACCCCTTATTGGACAGGTGTGTGAGTGTCACAGTGTGTGTGTGTTTTTTGTGGATTCTTCTATTGGAAGGTCTTCATAAAATCTGAGCCACCGAAGCCAGCGGTGAAATCTGACCTCCCATTCAAGAACTGACGTTTCACAGCACGTGATGGTGTCTGTCGCCATGCAGTCTGATCCAAAGTGTCCATTTAAATGAAAATGTTTCATGTGATGTAGAATTTCATTTCAGTTTGTCAAAGGTCTCCCCTGTAAATAGCTATTGCAGCTCTAATGCTGCATGGGTAAACAGCAGCCGTGGGGTCTGGTAAACACAGGATCTTACAGGAGAGCCTTCTTCTCTCTTTCTGGGTCATTTCAGGGTCCCAGGCAATTGATTGCATGGACAAAGCTGCCTCATCAAACCAAGCCTCAAACGCGACAGGTAACTTTAACCTTTGGTGTGTGTGTTAGTGTGTGTTTGTGTGTGTCTTTGTGTGTGTCTTTGTCTCACGTGTGTATCCATACTGTATGTATTTGTATGTACACATATTTCCACGACTTTTCTGAACAGACACATTGTTGCCCCCAGGGGCGGTCTTTCCTAGGGCGGTATAGGCGGTCGCCTAGGGCGCCACTCAGAGGGGGGCGCAAAAAAATGCGCCCAGCAAAAAAATTAAATACACTTTTTTTTTTGTTTGTTTTTGTTGCTGGGCAGTTTTTTTTGTTGCGCCCCCTTCTTTATCTCCAACCAATATTTTGACATTCAAAAAAAATATCTAACATTAGGGTAAAATGAGCCAGGTATACATATGTCCCCTTAAAAAAGGAAGCTTGGTGCTATCAGAACATGCTAGCACAGTGAGGCGTTTGGTTAGAGTGTGTGTGTTCAAGAACTTTGAAGAACGAAATAATGAAGAGGCAAAAGCTATCCAGAGCGAAATTTAAGAAGAAAAGAAAGGAAGAATAAGAGAAATGTGCAAAGGCGAAAGGTAAATCCTTAAATTCTAGTCTTAGCCTATGATGAATTCCAGATATAAAACGGTTCATGAATGCGTGATTTGCCCCGGGCACTAAAGTGGAGTTAAGAAGAAAAGATGTACCTTATCATTGAACGTTTTTCTACTCCCTGTCACATAACCTAGTTCTTTAAGGATTTTACAGTAGCCTACATCAAAAATGATATGTCCATTTATTCTACGTTATACAAAAAAAACACGATTAAAATAGGGGCGCACATAGCCAATTAGCCAGTGCACTACAAATATCTTACTCGTTGCATAGCACACCCAATAATTGCCGTGTTTGTCTTCCTTAATGTCCTCAATGCCTAAGGGGTGTGCTATGCAACAAGTAAGATATTTTTAGTGTTGTTGCATTAGGCATTAAGGAAGACAAACACGGCAATTTGTCAACAAGTGAGGAATACTGGTAAAAATCCTGGTGTTGTATTGTCAACTTTAGCGAATGGATTGTATGTAATCTTGCTAGATAGTTAGCTAACGCTAGCTAGCCAGTGACTTCTGACGTTCCTTGTTATTGTCATTCAGTCGAAACATCAGTTCAAGTTCAGCTGTACCGCAATTTGCATCATTTTCGATGTGTCATGACATTTTGGTGAATTCCGTTTTGTCTAATTTTGTTCAGGGAGATTGATTGCTTAAAATGAGTGAATATGTACGGTGGCCCTGAAGTGCAAATCACACCCCCTAATATGAGTACACTTCTAAGATTGTTGTTTGCCAGGCATCAACAGAACAGAAGACTAAAAAAACATTATTTGCAGGCGATGAGGGAGTGAATGTGTGACCGTGCACCGTGTGTGCACCGTTGAACAGGGGTACGGTGTTCATTTTAGGACATCCTCAGATCTCAGACTCAATTGTCAAGACTCAAACGAAAAGGCGTCAAGTCTCAGACCAAAAGTCGTCAGTCTCAGGCGAAACAGCTTCAGTCTCAGAAAAACCTCTGTCATTCTCAGACCAAACGCTCTCAAACCAAACGCCATCGTTCTTAGACAAAACGCTCTCAAACCAAACGCCATCGTTCTCAGACAAAACGCTCTCAAACCAAACGCCATCGTTCTCAGACAAAACGCTCGCAAACCAAACGCTATCGTTCTAGGAGGGCGTGGCCGGAGCGTAGTTCAACGTAAACTTGACATTTTTTCAGGGATTTTGTTCTTTATTTAATGTTTATTCATCGTTGTGATCGTTGTTGTGTTTATTTGAAAGAAATGCAGTTTTGCAGGGCAAAATAAAGTTTGAAAGTTGAAATTCCGTTTTCGTGCAAAAGCGTTTTCAACTTTTTTTTAAAGCGCCTAGAGCGCCAAATGTGCTAGGACCGCCCCTGGTTGCCCCCTCTCTGCTCCCAGGTGCAGCACTACAGGAGTAGACTGCAGTCTATGGCCTGGGGCCAACTACATCTGGAAGGCTGACAGGTGACAGAAACACATCTGGATTCCAAACCCACCCTGCCAAGGGACTGGGGACCTCTGCATATGTCAAGCCAGCATGGACGACTGACCCCAATTTATATGAACACCCAGTGCACATGCTCACCTACTCTCTCGCTCTCCTTCTTGTCTCCATCTCTCACACACGTAAACAAACACATATCCACACCCCTGCTCTGTCCGGCTACCTCGCGAGAATACATTTCTTGACAGTGAGGCAACATCACAGCAATGTTGGTGTCAACGACACACTGCCTGAGGCTTGTCTATCCTCCAAACCTTCCTCTACTGTGTCATGTTCACCACTGCAGTTCTGAGCTACATTAGCAATCTGACCTGTCCAGGTTTCCATCACCATCTTTCATCTGAATGACAGCCAAACCCTAGATAAGAGGTGTTGTTGAGTGCACCCAGTCCACTGGAAAAAACTTTCAGTACTTTGCTGGGGGATGGTCGAAAGGTTAGCAAGGTTAGCAAAGCTCCTTTTAAGAAAGGAGCTTTGGCGTGCAGATTTTGCCATTGACGGTCACTGACCTTCCTCACACAATTTTGGCGTGCAGAAGGTCTTTGTCTTCTTTTGTGCTAGCTGTTTACCAGTGGTGGTGACAGGCCTTTTGTGGTGATTCATACTCCTAGCAGAGGACAATGATGTCTCATCCAGCTGCCCTGAGAGCATGGCTGGTACACTGAGTATAGCTCCTTACATGACCACCTTGGGACGTAAACCTTAATGAGAAGACAAGGCAAGGAGGAGGAGTGACTCATCCACTGGCAGCCTTTGAAAGCGTTTCGATTTTTTTTTATTTTGTTTCAGACATATTTGTTTTTTTTTGGTTCATGCTGTCATTTAACGGTGTTGGTATGGGGTTAGATATCCATCTTCTTTGGTGAGATAATTGGAGTTGTTAACTTGGTTGAAACCTTGGTATTTATTTGTGTGTACGTGTGTGCATGTTTAGATATGTACTTACAGTACAGTAGTGCAGGTTTCATCTGCAATGTTCCCTACGCCAACACTAATGCCATCTGCAGACAGGCAGACAGTCACCGACAGACTGTAACATCATGGTCTTTAGTCTGTATACCAGGTTATTTCTCTACAAATTTGCAACATGAAGGCAGCAGCTGCAAATTTCCAGCATCTTTTACTGTTGAGTCAACATGGGCTCTCCTCTGACACATGCTTTTCAAATTCATGAATGACCGAAGGGGACCAAAGGAGAGGACAAGGGCAATAAGACATCACATGTTCGTTTTTCAAGTCCATCCATCCTCAACCACTTATCCGTTTTTTTTTAAGTCTGTTCAAGTAAAATATCTGTATTTCTTAGATTCCAGTGAACCTTGTTCTCGGCTGCAGAACAATTTCACAGCTCTTTTAAGACATGCTGTTTATGTCTAGACCACCTTGAAATGTTCCTCCATAAAAAAGAACCAGGGAAGTTATCCTCTTTCTGTTTCTTTTGAAATGGGCAACGTCCTTGTTACAACCTAAATATTTCAGTATCAGTCCAAAAAAATACTAATAAAAGTTTGTAGGTTTCCCAAGTGTGACTTCAAACACTACTGTGGGTGAATGTTCCCTAGCTCTTAGAATTGAAAATTGTGTCCACAAACCATAAACTGTCAATTTAGACTGTTTACTTTCTGTTCTAGTTCACACACAGTACCAAACACCAGATACAAGTTACTACTGTAGCATACAGCATTTTATTGCTTTATTGGATTTACAACAGGTTACACTTTTTCAGCTGTTTAGTACCTATGAAAGTCAGTGTGTTAGGTTAGAGGGTGATCAAGTATTTTTGAATGGTTTATGTCATGAACACATATGCAACTTAGCAGCCCCCTTCCCTGAGGTGATGATTGACAGAGGGAGCACACGCCCGTTGCAACCATATTGAAAATACACAATTTCCTTATTTCTGAGATATTGCTGTTGTCAAGAAGAAGATCACAACTGTATTCTGTGTCATATTAAGTTGTGTTGTGCTGTCCTGTGCCATGCTCCTAGCCACTCTACAATGTCCAATGTTGTACAACAGTTCGACAAGGTGTTCATGTGTAACATCTGACAAGAGAGCACAGGGGATCGCTTCTCATGAATTTCTCTCATCTAATTTTCCCATCTTTAACGTCAATTCTACTCTTCTCCGTGTTTCAGTAAATGTGGGTGGGACAGCTTTTAGCCATCAATGCGCTGTCTAGTCTGCATTCAAAGGACTGCAGGAGCTGGACAGAGAAGACGAGACTGATGACATCCCCTCAAAACAAGTGAACTTTCCCATTTCAAGTGTTGATACGAGATTGTTGTATTTCATGTGGCAGTGAGATTGAGAGGTAGTACAGCCCTGACCGATGACTGGTCACCAAGATGCCTGTCAATTGAGCGATGCCCAGCACAGAGCCCACTTCTCTGTCTCTTTGTCTGTCTCTGTCTCTCTCTCTCTTTCTTTCTGTCTAAGAGACAGTCCTCTGCAACTGGAGGCATACTGTGTCTGTTCTCATGGAGTACTTTAAGTGGTTACATCCATATTAACTTGCAGGGGTATGACAACAACTAATCCTATCAAAAGCACAAGTCAGACAGCCACAAAAAAATGAAATGAACATCAGATTTCTTGTCCTTTTGTAATTCACTTCATTTACGTATTTTGTTCTCTCAGGGGTTACACTTTAAGTATTAAACAATGGACAGGCGTTTTGACCAGTAATCAAATATTGATGGAGATACATTCCTTTTGTGAGATGTTTGCATGAGGATCCAAAGTTCGATCATTCAGTCAGGTCATTTGTTATTTATACAGCTGCAATTATATCAATTATTTACCAAGGTTCCCTCTCCATACTGTGAATGGCACAGCCCTGGTAGTTGTCCCTCATCTGTAAAGAGTTAACGACTGCCCTTTTCTGCGCTCTTAAAAAACCCTTGTGTGTGTGTTGGCGGGGCAGGGACAATCAAGGTCAAGGCTCACCCTCACTCAATCGGTGTAAAGAAGACCACATTAACAGAATAGACAGTGTCTATGATATGGACGGCAGTATTGATGGCAGTCATGAAGGACACCACAACCAGGTTGTCCCACAGGCAAGGCCGTCCATTGCAAGGGTTGGGCCGTGGGTTGTTCTCAAAGCTGTACAGAGGCCATATGACCGTGGCCGTCATGTACATAAATGCCGCCAGCCCGTTGTAGACGATGACCAGCTTCTCAAAGCCGAACGGGAAGATGGAGAGGCGCCGGGCAATGGTGAGGAGGACAATGAGGAGGGCGAAGATGAAGCAGATGGAGTACACAGCCACGCACCACTGGAGTCCGGGGGAGTGATACCGTCCTGGGTCTAGGGAGGTGAAGATGATGCACGCCACGAAGGTCTCCAGGATCTTCAGCAGGCCTGGGACTGTGGACAGGAACCCGCTGACCTCGCCGGCCCGGAAGCGGGTCAACGCCACTTCTCCGACGTAGGCGCCGAAGCAGAGCAACGAGACGACGGTGGCGGCAATCTGGCGGGAGCAGGTGGGACAGGTGAAGAAGGTGGGGTAGATGATGGAGGCGGCCAGACACATGAGCGTGGCGAGCATGGCGAAGGCGGTGGTGAAGTCGTCCCAGGAGATGGGCACCTTGGTGCTGAGGCTGGTGAACTCCATGATGAGGATGAAGAGGGTGAAGAAGCAGCAGAAGCACCAGGTGAACATGCTCCAGGCCCAGTAGGAGCTGCTGTTGTGGCCCACCGAGGCCACCAGGCTGAAGGAGATGCAGGTGAGCACCACCTCCAGAATCCGCAACACACCCACCGGTTGGGTGAGGGACCTTAGGTTCAGGGTTACCATGGTCACAACAGGAAAGCTCTCCTCGGTTAGAAAGTGGAACTAATTTAGTCGTCCAAAGGTTTGAGGTCTTCTAGTTGTCTCTTTCTTCCTTTCTTTCTCTCTCTCTCTTTCTCTCTCTCTTTCTCTAACTCTCTTTCTACCTCTATCACTGTCAGTAAACAAACCTGTTTCACGGTTGAATTGCTCCCATGTACGGAATCCCGAATGTGTTTCACTCTTTCTAAAAGTTTCAGATAGTTCTCTCCATGCCCACCCTTTTCACTATCGCTTTCACTCTTTCACTATTTCACTCTTTCCAATATTTCACCTACACATCTCCTATCCTCCTCTCTCTCATTTCCTCAGGTGTCCCTGTCGACTGAAGAGTTGTGAAATTCCTGAGCGATTAGGTAAAAAAAAAAGAAATATTTCTCCTGACAATGTATCCAAAGGTTTCACTCCTTGTTCCGTGAGCCTGAACAGTGGTGCATGTGGAGGCAGTCTGAAAATGTGTGGGTGTCTCTCTTTCACCTTATCTGCACGCTTTACAACTCGTCTTCAAGGTCTCAATTGGCTGTAGGCTCGATCTTATCACATCAGCAGTCAAACCTCATGGCGGACTCTGGTCTGGAGCTGAATCCCCTCTCTGATCCCATGCACCTGGAGGATCGCACATATTTACCAAAGCTCAGCTCAGTGTGTGTCCAGGAATGGGGAGAGAATGAGGGAGGGGAGAGAAATGTTTAATGCAAATGTGGTTGTGAAGAAGGTAGGGCTGTAGTTCCTGTTAAAAAAAGGATACAGCATACTTGTTGATAAGGGAAATAGAACCATAGTGTTGTGAAAAGATAACGAATATCGGAATAATGATTGAAAGAATCAATTTGCACCCGGGCAGTCTGCATGGTCACTGTGGGAATGGTTTTCGGAATGAACTCTAGTTCATTCTTTAGTTGCATAGAATACCCCCAAAAAACATCTGCCATAGCCCTTACAAAATAAATGTGGTTCATTGCCTTCCACTCAAATCTTCCTTTCACCTCTCTTTCTTTTCTTCCCTGTTCCATCTCTTCCCTCCATCCTCTTGATATTTGCCCCTGAGGACATCCTCTCAAATCACTTCAGCTCTATCCTTCATTCTTAGGAAGACAGAGTAGCATTCCTTTGTAAAGGGTTACAGAAGCCTAAACACAGTTCATGCCCAAGATGCTTGTCCTATTAATGTCACCATACGCAGATCAAAACCAACACTACCCCACTAATTAGGAAAAGTGTTTTTTGTTCGTCCACCGGTGGCCTCAGCACTTCTCCTCTCATTCTCCATCAGGAGGAGTCTTTTTCGAACGGTTCGAAAGCCTGTGTAGGAAGTGATGTCATCCAGGTGAGACAGGGTGGGGTTATCTCTTATCTCTCAGTGACACAGTAAACACAGATAGGAACAAAAAAGCTTCTCCGGGACCGCCCCTTGACTCAACCCAACATCCTGCACCTTCCATCCTCAGAACTGTATTATCAGCCATGCCTTAGCATGCAGGGAGGGAGGAAAGGAGCGGGGAGGGAGGATGGTTACGTAATGTGTAACCACCTGACTTTCTTCTTTTAGTCAGACTTTTGTTTCCAGGAAATTAGAATACTGTAATAGGCATTGCTTAACAAGCACCATAAAGAGAGTGGACTGGGTTAGGGAAATGAGGAGACAGAAATGGTTCAGTCTGTTTCTATAAAATTGGACTGTTTTATTCCTTTAGAGCAACACCGTTGAGACATGAGAGGTGGAAGAGTTTGGCGATTTGAATGTCTATTTGAGCTGGAGCTTAGTTTGGTCAAATTGGTCATGACTGTGCCAGAGGAGGAGGAGGAAAAGGTAGAGAGAGAGAGAGAGAGAGAGAGAGAGAGAGAGAGAGAGAGAGAGAGAGAGAGAGAGAGAGAGAGAGAGAGAGAGAGAGAGAGAGAGAGAGACAAAGAAAGAAAGAAAGAAACAGAGGGACATCAATCAATAATCTAGCCCTTAGTTTTAACTTTTCACCTTAACATTTGATCAAAATGAATACTACATCATAGAAAAGCACATACAAATTTGAACCTGCTAGAAAGAGGCCAAAAAAAGACAAATCCAATCCTGCATGTAGAGGCTGTTTCTCTTGTCTGTCAGGAAACTGTATAGCCCTAAACTGGACTGAGGAAGAAGACCAGCTTGACAGAGTAGATTGTGTCCACGATGTAGACAATGAGGTTGACACAGGTCATGAAGGAGACCACCACCTGGTTGTCCCAGCTGCAGTGGTTGCAGTTGGAGGGCCTGCTGTTGTTCTGGAAGCTGTAGAGGGGCCAGATGACCACAGCAGTCATATACATCAAGACCGCCAGCACATTGTAGCCGGTCAACACCTTGTCCAGGGGGATGGGAACGAGGGCCAGGACACGGCAGATGGTGAAGAGGATGATGAGGAGGGCAAATATGAAGCACAGGGAGTAGACGGCCACGCACCACTGGAGACCGGGAAACCTGGAGAATCCAGAGTCCAGCGAGATGAAGATGATGCACGCCACGAAGGCTTCTAGAACCTTCAGCAGGCCTGGGATGGTGGACAGGAAGCCACTGATCTCGCCAGGCTTGGCGCGGGTCAAGCCCACTTCCACGGCGTACAGGATAAAGGCTATACAGGAAGTGACGGTGGCGCCGATCGCCTTTCCACAGTTTGAGCAGGAGAAGAAAGTGGGGTAGATAATGGAGGCTGCCAATACCTGATGAGGAAACACAGGTAACGTTTGAAATACAGGTTACATATGAACCCCAGGTTACATATGAAGCAAGTTACATTTTAAGGCCAACCAGGAGACAAATCTTTAAGACACACAACCCACTTCGAACCACTCCTTACAACTGCATTTTGGCATTTTGGACTTGTAGAATGTATAAACATCCAATGCAAAACTGTTTTGCATTATTAAAGTTGCTGGCTGTTCAACAGACTGCATATGTATTCTCCCCTTGTCTCTGTACACTCCATCAGTTCATACACTGGACAGATCTGTTGCATATTATTCATACTACTCTCGCTCAATCATGGTAATCATATATAATTAGCTATCGTGAATATTTCATTTCATCCACTCTGTTTTTCTGCGTCGGCTCAACTTCTGGCCTCATTACGTCAATTTCCCCACGTCCTTCTGTGGTTCCTGTACACACCATGTTATGCATACAGTAGAAACTGACTGAAACTGACTATATGCTTTCTTTAAAAGCCCAACACATTATATAAAAAGCTGCCTGAACAGGAATGAATCACCCACCATGAGCGTGGCGAGCATGGCAAAAGCGGCGGTGAAGTCGTCCCAGGAGATGGGCACCTTGGCGTTGAGGCTGGTGAACTCCATGATGAGGATGAAGAGGGTGAAGAAGCAGCAGAAGCACCAGGTGAACATGCTCCAGGCCCAGTAGGAGCTGCTGTTGTGGCCCAACGAGGCCACCAGGCTGAAGGAGATGCAGGTGAGCACCACCTCCAGCATCCGCAACGCACCCACCGGCACCGTCAGGGTCCGCACGTCAAGGGTCACCATGGCGAGTGAAGTGTTTTTAACCGCGGGTCCCAAAAAAGCTCTCCTGCTCCAACGGTTTCACTGATGTTGGACAAATTGTTGTTTCCCCTTTCACACCTGCAATTAGCTGAATCTCTGTCCGACAGAGCTCTCTCTGTGTTTGCTCTCTCTTTACACCCCTCAGCCTGTCCACGGCCGTATGGTTGTGTGTTTGTGATGTCGTAGTCAAAGCCACAGGAACTGAGAGCAGGGCGTTGAAATCTCTGGCCGCTCCCAAAGTCTCTTATCAACCCTTCTTCCTCAAATGGGTGTGTGTTTTTCTATGTACGTGGGTGGGTGGGTGGGGGGGGGTGGATGTGTCAGCTTGTGTGTGCAGTGCGTGTTTGAGCACACGTGTGCGCTTGTATATATGTGTGTGTGCATGTGTGTGCGTAAGAAAGGATGGATGAAATCCCTCTGTGTGTTCCCCCCCTCTTTAAATACAATATGTCAGACATACTAAAATGTGCATGATGAGTTCAAGATACACACCTCTATTTTATCATTTAGTATCTCTCTGATATCAAAGTGCACACATACTGGTGAAAGAGAAAGAAAGACAAAGGACACATGTATAGATGGGGTGACTAAGCTTTTTCCATCGCCGCTCCCTCCCTTTGGAACTCACTCCCCAAACCCATCAGAGACTGCACCAACCTGACAACTTTTAAATCACTAGTCAAAACGTACCTTTTTAGATCTGCTTTTACTGTAATGTGTAATTACTGTAATGCTGTGATTTTATATGATGTACTTGTTTTATGTTTATTTTACGTAACCTTGTACAGTGACTTTGAGTACTTTGAAAAGCGCTATATAAATAAAATGTATTATTATTATTAGATGGACGCACACATGCACAAACAAGCACAACACACGTGGCAGCCCATTTTTCTACACCGGTCATTAATACCGATAATTAAATAGCGATAATCTTAAAGAGAGAGGACAGACAAAGAGACAGAGAGAAAGAGAGACAGAGGGAGAGAGAGAGAGAGAGAGAGAGAGAGAGAGAGAGAGAGAGAGAGAGAGAGAGAGAGAGAGAGAAAGAAAGAAAGAATGAGTGAAAGAAATGAAGGATGGGTTAGGGAGTAGGGAAGGAGACAAAAGGACATGTTTTTCTAACGTTAACTATAATCCGCTATCATCCAACAATAATTCAAATTGTACAGTATGTCTCACATGCATTAACAGGATCAGCGCATCAAGTCAACACCAAAATTCTCCTTGTGATCATTGAACCACAGATGTGGAGTGTCTTTATGTCTCTTGCTCGAGATCCCATCACGTTCACTGACCAGTCAACAAACGTAAAGAACAAGCAACACACAGTGAGGGGAGGAGGGAGAGGACAAACACATCTGTGGTGAACTGCCTCACAATATCAACAAAGAAACATGTACAGCATAGGCACATCTGAGACCAGAATAAGCTTCCAAGTTCAGAACTCAACAGGACCTAAAAGAGCTAGCTCACTGACTGTATGCCTCTCCATTTTTATCTTCATTATCCATGTTATTTTAAATGCAAAGTACTGTACACTTTTTCTATTTTAGGGGGAATGTTCTTGTCAATAGTTATAGTGTGTCCAGTGGATCTGTTGTCTCCGAAAAATCGACCTTGGTTCGAAAAAATTAATGCCTCAAAATCGCTCAGAGGACTAACGTCTCCAGTGTGAGAACTTGCATTGACTAGATACAGGTTCGAAAATTATTATTAATTTGTGAATTATTTGCACGAAAAAGGCGTCCTGTGTGCAAAGACCTTTAATCACGACTGCATCACAGGCACTATACACTAGTACCCTTTATTACCTATAGATACCCACAGGCACTGCATGTCTCATTATCTATGTTCCCGATTCTGTCACGGCCACAGCCGTGCCCCCCTATTGTTTTTGGTTTTGCCCTGCCCTAGTGTTTCCCTGTCATTGTCGTCACCTGTCTCGTTCAGTTGTCGTTAGTTTCATTGTGTTCACCTGTGTCTTGTTTGTTTCTGTGTATTTAGGTTCCTGCTTTGTGTCCAGTCTTTGTCTTAGCATTACCCTTTGTCCCTGCGTGTACCCTGTCTGTTTCCTGTTTTGAGAATTAAACCTGTGTTCCTCGCTATGCCTCGGTACTCCCCTGCATTTGGGTCCAACCCCACCTCACGTCGTGACAGATTCTCTTCGAAAATGAGCTGGACCCTTTTTTGATGAATTGGTAAAATATGTATTCATGGAGTCAGGCAGAGAGAATTACTCCCTCAGCAAGATGTGTGTGTGTGTTTGCGTGTGTGTGTTTGCATGTGGGGGGGGCGTCTGTGACTTTAATGGTGTGTGTACGGATTTGTCTTTGACTGTGTTTGCCTGTGAGTGTGTGTGTGTGTCACTGAGTCAGGTGGGCCTCAGTCTAGCCTCTGTCCTCTCATTTACCATAGCTGCATCTCTGCATTCTTGTATACACATTCAGTGTAAACTGGAAACAATTCACTAACCACCAGAGAAGACTTGGCTAACCAACAGAGGGACATAGAGCAGGACCAAACTGGATGGCCAGTTTAAAGTCACGCATTATGTGTTGTGATTGTATATTGTATACACAATGTTTCTTCTTTCTCACTCTCTTCTACTCTCTTTCTCCCTCGCTTTCTTTTGCGATCTATTTCTGAAGATAGACTTTTGCCACATCATGTCAAGCTGTAACATTCTCAGCATCTAGAAATGTATACAAAACTGAGAGAGAGAGAGAGAGAGAGAGAGAGAGAGAGAGAGAGAGAGAAAGAGAGAGAGAGAGATCACATAGAGGACACAGGATGCCATAATGGATCATTAAAGTGCTCATCGTCTGATCGCCTGGCCACTTTACACTTGAAAACCAAACAGATTCACCCATATCAAAATACACTCACTCACACATAACTGAAACTATCCCTTATTAGCACATATTGCCATACCCACACACAACCGCCTTGACCCCAAGCATACACAAACACACATGGACACACACATCAAAGACCAACAATCAGTCAAGTCAGCAGTTATTCTCCTCTCCCCCCTATTTTGTCTATGTGTGTTTTTCCTGCACTGCTGATGTCATGACTGTGTGTTTATAGTGTCTATCTTTCCATCGGTGTACAGATAAACCTGTCTGCAGGCAGAGCAGAATTAATGGACCATAGGGGGGCCTGTAGTTGGAGCTGCAAGACACTGAACTGACACCAGAGCTTAACACTGTTTCAAACCCTATCATGTTCCGTGAGAGTTGACTTGAATCCTCTCACTGTGTTAGATTGGAGGGTTTGACTTATGGCGCCAGACAAGACAAATCAACTCAGATAAGTGTCACAAAAGGTACACATTGCCACTGTGACTTCTGAATGCCATGTGATTTGTTTAATTAACAATGACAAAAGTAGACACTGTGGTTTTGCGAGTGGTATCAATATTGGCGCCACCCTCTAAGCTCTCTTACCCCCCCCTATGGGTGACAGAGAAGAACTTCACAACACACCCATTTCTTGTGGCGTAGGTGACTCAAGAACCGGTACGCTTATGTGAAAACCACCTTAAAAATCACGCCACGATGCTGCTCCACTACTAAGCTAAAACATATATTAAGAACAGAGATGTATGTTTTAAAATGATCATATACAATTGACAGTATATTATATTATTGAAAATAATTAGACTCTCTTTGTTTAGGTCTCTACCTATAGCTCCATATTTCTCTAACTCTTCTTAAAGACCTTTCTTTCTCCAGCTCTCTCCCTGAAGATCTGTCTCCATTTCTCTCTTGTTATTCCATGGATTTGTTATCTGCAAGGTACAGGACAATCTGACAGGGTGAATAAAAATGAGGAAAAAAAGGTTGTTGAAGGAGAAAGGGGATGAGGGAGGGGAGAATTAGAGACTCCAAAAGCCTTCAGCGTTCCTAGGCTGACATTTCGTCCGAACCCCCTCTCTTCGCAACAGGGGGATTTTTAGTAAGGAGAAGAGAGGGAGGGAGTAACAGCTCTCCAAAACATAATCTATCTGACACTCCTGAAGATGTGTGTCTCGACAGAGAGAAAAAGCTCCTTACAGGGCCGGTCCTTCCTACAGGCGACAAAGGCAGCCGCCTAGGGCGGCATGAAGAGGGGGGCGGCATTTTCACGTCACTTCAAATCTCCGCGTTACGTTTGGGGGGGGGGCGTTACTACGATTTGCGTTCCAGGGGGGGAGGGCTTTTCTCCTAGGGCGCCAGATGTGCTAGGACCAGTTCTGGCTCCTTCACATGTACATTACCTTAGAAATGGCATACATAAAGAATCAATCCTACCAGGGACGAATCTAGGTTCCCACTTTTGGGGGGACTAAGCCCCTAGATAAGACCTATTATTTTTCCTGTGACCCAGCAAAACTAGGGGGGTCTGGGGGCATGTTCCTCCCCGAAGAAATCCAGCTCCAAACTCGGAGTTGCCTCTAACATTCCACAACTTCTGTGACACATTAGGCTTTTCATCAATTAGCTGGTTATTTTATTGAAACTGAACACATCAGCCCTCATAGTGTGAATAACTCAATATATTAATGTAATCAAGCACTGGTAGCTCCATGAAGAAGTCACCAGTGGTGAACAGCACGTACAAAGCTGCAGACTATGTTGTTCTGATTAAAAACATTGTGTTGAATGACACGCCAACCAAGAACCTAGTTCCTAGTAGTCATATGTGCTTCTGTCAATTTCCTACAAAGCTGTGCTGCGGGGACAGCCAATGTTGACACTCAGGGCACTTCCCTCTCTAGTTCCTCCATGGCTCCCCCCAACCCAACCCATCATTTGAGGGTATGGAGAAATTGAATAACTACTCTGAAGGAGGAGAGGGGCTTTAACAGACACTTTCTCTCAGGCAACTTTCCAACAATGGATGAGAACGGAAGAACAGGGTTTGAAGAGGATAATGGAAGAACTGTTGACAGCTCTCTGCCCTCCAGCTGTGTCCTGGTGGTGTGCTACTCTGTCACAGGGCTGGCTGACAGCCCAGTGAGGCTTTCAGACTTGCCTAAGAGAGTTTATGTGTCTTTATCTGCATGCCTATGAGTCATAAATCTGACATTTCCAACCTCAGGGTCAACATTTGACAACCTTGATTTTGCTCAATGTCTTTCTCTCTCAATCCATGTGCTGTATCAATATCAATCTCTCACTATTAAACTTTTCAGAAAAAACCCAGCAGGCATCCTCCTCTAAAAAGATAATTTTATGGATGCCCACTCCACAGATTAAGTGACGCTCTCCAAATGTCAAGCTGCCACTTTGATTTTCTTTGTCAAACACTTTGGGAGCAATTGGTCCCACCACCCCCTTTGCAAAAGATGAGTGTTTATTTGAAATCTAATTTTAACTCACAGTTTGTTCATAAGCAGGTCTTGGCTTCAGACTGGAAGACAATATTTCTTGCAGGGGAATAATTCTTATAATCATAGTTTAGGAAGAGAAAAAAATACACTTATGAATACGAGGACACTTAAGACTATAAATCACATTTGAATCAGATGGGGAGAGGGAGACAGAAAGAAAGATTGACAGAGTGAGAGCGAGAGATAGAGAGAGAGAGAGAGAGAGAGAGAGAGAGAGAGAAGAGAGAGAGAGAGAGAGAGAGAGAGAGAGAGCTAGAGAGAGAGAGAGACAGTCCCTCACTAAAGATAACATGTGAAGAATATCAATTTACCATTGACAGTCTTCCTTGCTGAAACAAATTACATTTATTAAATGGCCTCTAGGTAAACCATGCTGACCAGAGTACCCGGAAATTGCTCTTTTAATGACATTGTCCATGGCATAATTCCGGGAGGCTTAATTGATGTTTGAGCCAAATGGTCAGGACTGTTCCATGTCATTGTGCTTGACATTAGGTTTATTTGATTACTTAAGCCCTTAGACAAGGAAACGCTGGGAGGGTGGGGGGACACACAGTCATTGTTGAATATGTAGACTGATTATCGGTGGAATTAGATGTAATCATATTCGACATAGGTGTGGTCTTGGATTGATTGTAATTATATCCTAATCCTTCAAGGTGATGGATGTCATAATTGATAGGGATTTTTCTATTGAATACCTTTTCCATGTATTCAACTTTAAATTATTATAATATTTAAAATGTATATAAAAGTGTCCCCTCTAAATGTAGAATCTGAAATTATCAACATGGTATTTTGCCTGTTAATGCCCTCCTCCCGCTCCCCCCCCCCCCCCCCCCCCCCCAGTGATTCCAAGCATAGGGCTTACATTTTGTCACACATGCAAAGGCTACAGAAAATATAAAGAAATAACATGATTACAAATGGGAAGTGTTGCCTGAACTTTGGAAGGTAGCGACTCGCCGGGGTCTTGACAATGCTCTACTGCCACCTGTTGTGTAAGGAAATCAAACACATGTTGAGTAACAATGGTTATCACATAAACAATAACCATACTAGGATACTACTACCGACACATTAAGTTGTCACATTTAAAATCTTATTGTAAGTCCTTTGTTTAATGACTCTCTAATATGATGCCAAGAAAGAAAGAAATCACTTATGTTCTATCTAATGTGGGTGCGTAAGTGTATGTGTACCGCTTGTGCGCGTCGTTGTTACACTTTGACAAAAGTCAAGTGAACAAGCGTCTAAATAGTTGGAAGTCGCCAGATGGTGCTATACCTTCATCCAATATGCCTGAAAGCCTGCTTATGGTGTAATTGAATCCGTATTCCCCAACCAGTTGTTATGGATGAAGGTCCAGAGAGTGGTTAGCGCTTGTTGCTTTTTGCAGTGCAGAATGTTGGTTCACTCGCTTTAATCGTGATGATGGACTAATAAACGCGCGCCGCTACGAATAATACGTTTTGGAGTGTCCGACACCATTGCGCTTGGCTTGGATACCGTGCAACACAATAGCTTAAGGTCGTTCCTGCGTTTTGTAAAGGGTTGTATTTGTGAACATTTAAAGTTCTATGGTGGAATTTCTCCAAACGTGTATGTGTATTGTGAGAGTGATTTGTCAGCGCGAGGATTTACGTTTGGAAGTTTGCAAGACATGAACAAGAAGACAATATGTTATTTTTATTGTAAAAGTTGAGTAGCAGTAAAAAAAAAACTAAACAATTTATAACAGGCGTCTCTACTTTGGAAACTAGCACTGTTCTTCATATAAACAATTAGGCATTCCAGGACTGTGGAAATGTCCAGCGATTTGAAACCTCGGCTTTGTTTTATGTTAAAGGGGGAGAGTGGGTATGGGTTTCACTTGCACGGCGAGAAAGGAAAGAGTGGACAGTACATACGAAAAGTTGAGCCCGCGTCGCCCGCTGAGGCTTCGGGGCTGCACGCTGGAGACCGTGTCATTGAGGTGAACGGTGAAAATGTGGAAAGAGAAACGCACCACCAAGTGAGTACCCCAAACTTTACCTGAATGGACAACTTAAACTTGTTGCCCTCTATTATAGGCATCATATAGTGAGAGCTTTCATAAATTGAGTTACTTTGAAATGACTTTTACCACAGGGCCAAATTGTTTTATGGGAGACTGAAATCTCACGTGGGAACATTGGATTTTGTTGAGTCAAGAGTGTTATGCCCCAAAGCAGCCAGTCTGACATTATTTTCTGCTAGAGATAAATTAATGACAGCCGGTTACAGAAAAAAACGTCAGATCTCAACTCTTTACTTTCATCTAAGAGTGACTCTTGAGCGACAAACACACCCAACGAAAGTCCACCTCACCATCACTTTAGTTGTGCGCAGACATGACAACCCAGCAACAGACCTTAAACTAACCGCATCAAACTGCTGTTTAAACAGCTAATCTGTGTTTGGCGTTTCACTTTCAGGGACGTTTCTTGGTATCTTGGAGGCGCCGTCTCTTGGCGCGCTGTCAAATGGTGACAGAAGGCTCAGATAATGATTTTCCCAGCTTCACGAACATACAGAAGGACAATTACCTAGTTACAACGTCTTTCTGAAGCTATATTAACATGCCCAAAAAGATAGAGACTGCTTGCTGTTTTGTTTCTATTACAGTGTCAGTTTGTTGGCATTAACAACATACCTTAATGCGTGCAAGCACTCTCTTTTAAGTTCCAGTCCCTCTAGGGACTGTCAGTGTTTACTCTGCAACCCCCTGCCTCCCATCTGCCGACACTCCTGTAGTTTTAGTCATCTGCATAATGCAAGAAAGAGGGGCAGGCAGAAAAAATGCATGCATGCATAAACAAACTTCAACAAACAGACTTGACAAACCAGCGGGTTCCAAATGATCAAATTCCAGTGGTGGCGACATGATGACTGTCTCATGTACAGAAGGTGTCTTACTATGCTGAGAACCAGCATACTGCCAAGTGGGATCTTTCCAGTGTTTCCCACACATAGACTAATTTGTGGCGGTGCGCCACAGAATCAACACCGGCCGCCACACATTGCGTTTCGTAAAACATTTTTTTTATCGCTCTTTAGGTTAAAACACGCAGCGTATTCGTTCAGCTGCATTTCCTTTCCCCTGCTCTCCCTCCGTCTCTCTGTCACTCATGCGTCTTTCTCACATATGCACACAGTCACAACGTCAGCACACGTTAGCAACAATGCATACATATGCCGTTCTAGTAAGACCGACAGCTATATCAGCGAGCCTTCAGCATTAGTGCCGTAGCTAAAAGTCGAGGAAAGTTGAGGCTACTTTTCGCTAGGTACCTTACTCACATTTACATTTAGTCATTTAGCAGACGCTCTTATCCAGAGCGACTTACAGTACTCGAAGTTTCCCCTTCGTTATTTTGGTGAGAAGTCTCAAGAGCTAGCTACTTACCCGGCGTCATGGAGCCGACCAGATAAATAGTTGTTTAGCACTAGCGTTGCTACATGCATAATGCAGAAATGATATGTTAGTTTTTGTTAATTTTGTGAAGGTGTGAATCATTTTGAATTAATATGTAATGTAACAAATTATTGTGTAACGAATTATTATCAAAGGAATTATTACGACCCCCCCCCCCCCCCCCCCCCCCCCCCTCCTAGGTGGTGCAGCGCATCAAGGCGCTGGAGCAGGAGACCAGATTGCTAGTGGTGGACCGGGAGACGGACGAGTACATGCGCAGCCTCCGCCTCACCTGCACGGAGGATATGGCCCGGCGCGTGACCGCCGAGCCCCCCCCCTCCTCCTCCTCCTCCACCCCTCCATCCCCCTCCTCCCCTGTCCCGGCCACCCGCTCCTCCGCCCCCTCCTCGCCCCCGGCCACGCCCGCCAAGCGGGAGAACGGTTCGGTGTCCAAGCTGCCCCTGGGCCTGAGCAGTGAGATGCCCAAGCCCACCCGCAGGTCGCCGTCGCGGGCTGCCAAGAAGGTACGTAGAGCCGTGGTGGTCCTCATCAGGGGACAGATCGCTCCTATGGGTCACATCACTGGGGGACGTCTGCTAGATGAAGTTGTCTACCGTATCGAACTGGGAATCGGACGATAAGACCTTTGTTTGTTCTCCGAAAAACACCTCTAGCTTCAGATATCGAGGGCGACTCCCTGTCAGTTAAATACTGTATATATCTGTCATGTATACCCATCTTGCCTCCCTTGGTCAGCGGATCCTGAATCAGAATCAGAATCTGATCATCATTCAACAGTCAGCGATGGCTCTCTATCAATGAACAACGTTGCCATGGTGTCTTCGAGACAGATCATAGATCCGATTACCGTCGCCCAAACCTTCAACCTTCAGAGACCTTCAGCCTCTTTTCACCCAACTCCCAACACTGATCGCCCCTCCACCTCATAGATCACATGAGAATATGGAGATTATGTTTTTCAAGAGATACAGTAGATCCCAGATCAGATGGGGTAGATGAGATGAGATAGATTAGGCCTATTTAGGGTCGCAGAGAGTTCTAACCAGAACCCAGACCCTGAGACCACTCATTCTCAATGGCAGGCTACTCTCCTGGGAATACGCAACATGGCTGGATGAATTGGTTCCAGATTCCATGGTGGGGTCAAAAGGGTACCAAAAGGCCAAAGGTCGTGACCTCTGGGCAGGCAGACTTCTGACCAGGGACAGTGATCTGATTCTGTTGCAGCTCACTCTGAGAGGTCACGGTGGGCCGAGGGAAGTGAATTTTACACAACTGGAAGCTTTTTGAGTCTTGGACCCTTTGTGGTCATATCTTACGTTCATGGCGAGCAGTGTCATTTGAGTTACGAGACTGAAAGATGACTCGGGTTTGCAAAACAAAAAAGTGCGACTGGTATGTTTTGGTTTTACTCCATGTTTTTCTTATTGCAGATTTTGTTTGGGTTTTTCTATTCGGAAAACAGGATATGTTTTCCTTTGGGTCGTCTTCTTTCCTGAGATCGTCTCGGATTCTGTTCTACATCTGCTGTGTGCAGCAGAATGAGGGCTGTTTTCTCCATTCACACATGTGTTTCTACTTAAGCGCCGCTTGCCAATATCTGTGCTCGATCCAGCCTCGTTTCTACATGAGCACTGACAAGGCCAATCAGTTCCAAGTGGCAAGAAAGAGAGATAAAAGGAGAGAGGGAGATGCACATTTGGATGCATACATGCGAACACACTGTATGCTGTCTGTCTGAGCCGTGGAGACAAGTCCCCTGCAGCCCGTGGGGTCAGAAGACTCGGCTAATCTCTGGAAATGTTTGGATCTTTGATTCTAAGTCCCTCTCTCCCTTTGTTGGTATGACAAGAGGCAGACAGAATGCAGAGACACTTCTGCAGGCAATCTCATTTGAAGGAGAAGAAAATAGAAGGGGAGAGAGAGAATAGGAGAGGAATGAGAAGGGGTGGAGAGACGAGGAAAGAGGAGGAAAGGAGAGACGAGACGAGAAAGGGAGGGGAGGGGAAGAGCAGATCAGCTGGGCTTTAGGCAGGCTCTCATTAAGCAGCATGCTAAAATGCAAAGCCTGATGTTTGAAAAGGATCTGTTTGCTGTTAGAAGTAGCATTTTAGGAAGGATTTACGAGTCAAAGATGTTGCTATGTCTCAGTCTCAGTATATCAACTTAGTTTGACTGGATAGGTGTGCGTGTGTGTGTGTGGTGTGTGTGTGTGTGTGTGTGTGTGTGTGTGCGCGCAGTAAGTGCGGCCTGTTGCAGCTGGACAGGCCTACACTCATCTGTAAGAGAAGTGCTTTTTTCTGTTTCCTCTCCATGCTCACTCATTTGTTGACACTCCACCTATTATGTCACATGCAGTGAGTCCGTCGCTGTGTGTATTTGATCATAGTATTTGATCTTTGTATCTCCTGCCGTCTTAATCAATTAGTTGTTCCCAACCACACTGGTCAACATCCCACAGAAAATCCACCTAAATATCCAAGAAGACAAGGTTTAATCTGTATGTCTTTTAATATTTGAATTCCTCAGAATCATGACTACTGCAGCTCTGCGTAGTCCAGACAGCAGTAGACTGGAGGGGGGCAGAAGGGGGGTCAGGAAGTGGGGCCCAGTGTATGGGGTGTAGAAGTGGGGGGAGGGAATGGGGGGAGGGGGAATGAGTCACTGAGGGGATAGGGGTTGATGTGGAGAAAGCGGAGGGACAATGGGGGACTTAAGAAAGTGAGAGTAAATGGCAATGTTCTCTGTAGGACGAGAGTGCTCCTCACATGGTGTGTGTGCGTGTTAAGCCCTGGCCGTTTCACACTTCCTCTAAGCCAAACGTGTCAGCTTTATGTTCTCAGTCTCCTCAGAGGGCTGTAAAGACAGCCATCAAACAGCCAGGTGGAAAGGGAGACAGGAAGTGACAGGCTCAGATCTCCTCCCTGGACACTCATGTCTTTATGTCATGTCTTGTCATGGACATGGTTAAAGGTGGGGGGTGATGATCTAGTCTTACATTTTCTACCAGACTCTTCCATTCCACGCCCCTCTACACGCTTCACTCCTCCCATCTCCTCCACTCTCATCCCCTCACCTCTGCTCCTCTCCTCCCCATCACCCCAGACTCCTCCCTTCTAATCCCATCTCCTCAACTCCTCTAGTTGCTACACAAAGTGAGTGTAGGCTCCCAAGCGTTGCCATGGGAGCAGGACTCCTAGAGTTACCTGAATTCCATGACTTCCTGTCGGGAAGTTTCAGGCCGCTCGTGTTCTGCAGGCAAACCCCTGTCACCAGCCATAATCACTAACACGTGTGTGTGGGTTTGTTTGTGTAGGTTACATGACACTGACTGTTCTTTTAGGTTCTGTTTTACGGCCCATCATCCCCCAGGTCTCCTTTTCACTACATTCCTCTGATGTTGACTCTGCTGTTGATTTGTAGGACAGCTAAGAGTGTCCAAGGACCGAACCAACTCAAAACCTCTCTGCCTTCACCCTATGTCTGTCTGTGTGTGTGTGTGTGTGTGTGTGTGTGTGTGTGTGTGTGTGTGTGTGTGTGTGTGTGTGTGTGTGTGTGTGTGTGTGTGTGTGTGTGAATAGCTGATGTAGCACCAAATTGAAAAGAAACCGCAACCTCAAAACACTCTCACAAACCAGAACACAAACCTTATCTGGGTCTATGTGGGTGTAATTACGGTGACAAAACCCGCAAATGTTATAAGATATTTCTCTAACTGTTCAACATCCCTGTTAGTCTGGCTATGACCCATGTGTCATTCCAGGCTTTTCAAGAGCTCATGTTGGAGGGCTTTAATGGAAAATGACAATACAGGACAAGACAGTGAGTGGTGAATGGAAGGCTTATGTAAGGCAATCAAGCCCGTGTGCTGCTAAAGGCTGCTCTGTGCTCTCGCAGGCTACGTTCAGAATGAGATCCAGAAAATGACAAGGCCCTGACTCAGGCTTCTTAAGGTGCTGGTTTCACTCTGCCTTGCCTGGTGATGACAGAGGACATTGCCTTGAATGTCAGTTTGGTTTTGTCATTGTTTCTTTTTTCTCTCCAGTCCTTTGTGTTGTAAAGATCTACTATTAAATCTGGGTGAATGGTGTCTGTTTGTGGGTGCACGTGTGTGTGTGTGTGTGTGTGAGAGACAGGCATGAAAACGAGTCAGGGGTGAAAAAGGTGAGAAGAATATTACCCGTCTAAGGGGTTCCGGGTGCATGCTCCCCCATAAGGAAAATGTAAATATTCCATATTTTAAAGCATCAATCTGATGCATTTGAGATACTTTTTTGCCAACCTGGGGAGAGCTGGAGAAACGTAACTTAAGCCACGAGTCAAAAATTATTATGGCCTCCTTACTAAGTATTATGCAAGCCATTTCATGCCAGCCTGTCACTGGGTCTAACATTTACAGTATATGAGGCACAATGTGGTAAGGGCACCACAAATGGCTTAATGCATAACCCCCACAAGAGATGGTGGACATGCTGTAACTTAACTCGTCTACTCTTCCATCATGATTGACAGCCAATACAAGTACCAGCGTACTTTGAAGTCAAAATGCGTATCCGCTACACAAATTGCGTACAGGTTGGCAGGTCTGCTTATTGATAGAACGGCAGGGACGGACTGGGAGTAAAAATAGGACCTGGACTTTGATCCAGACCGGCCCACCAGACGCCACCACAGCGAGCGCCCTGCTAATGCATGCAATTTCTGTGCCTGATCTGATGCTAGTTAGGGACTTCCATGGTTAATGCGAGCGCGCGAGCACATTTTTTGGGCTGATCGTTTTTGGAGCTTGAAACAAACAACGTTGTCTAGTGAAGGTAATTACGTTTACTTTTCTTAGCCTGGTTTTCCATCTTTATATTGTTTCAAATTAGCTTTCGATCTGTCAGTGTCACTGTTGTGTGTAGGCGGCACTAAGGGCTGCATACGTTCATTTGGAATTGTCCACCGGAGCTTTAGCTAGCTGGCCAACGTTGCGTTCTCTCCTGCTGTGTTCAATGACTGAATTCATCAAGATGTAGCTAACGTTAGCGAAATTTATTTCAACAGAGCTCCTGGGTAAGTTAACTTACCAGAAAATATAATATGATTGAAACCATCATTCACCGAGGCCAGGAGTGCTTCCAGCTTCTGATGGTGGTTTGCACTGGTGATGCAAGGCCCTTTGCGTTATTATTTCCATGCACTCGCGCTCCCTTCTGACACGCGCACCTGTCCGCAGTTCACTGAATATGAATACCCCCCCCCCCCCCCCCCCCCCCCCCCAACAATTTCTCATCGAATCTACACGATTCACGTAGGTCACCTATTTTGGTTACAAAACGGCGAATTTCGCCGAAAGGTGAGGGATTTTCATGTCTGGAGAGAGAGGGAGAGATAGACATCACCAAGGTGTGTGGAGAGGTCAGAGGATACATCTGAAGACCAGTTGGGGATGTTCTCTTTTCTTCTAATTGCGCGAGTGCACACACACACACACACACACACATGGCTCTCTCCTCAAGGTATTCCGTCAGGGGTACAGTCTCATTCTCCATTGTCACCAGATCCCTTTGACAAAGAGTCCAGTGTCACTTTCTCACCACAGAGAGGGTACCCACAGCAACATGTAAACACACACACACAGAAACACACACAAGGGTGTAACGTAGTCAGGCATTCCTTCCTTGTCTGCTTCAAAGCATGCGATTGGACGACTACCCATGTGGACGACATCAGCCGTGTGTGTCAAAGGTTGCAAGGCAGAACTATCTCCATCACTTTGACGTGGGAGCATGTGTTCTTGCACCTTTGATTGCTTTCATGTGTGTATGTGGGTTGACGCAGCCCACACACACACTCCCAGAAGTGTGTGTGTGTGTGTGTAGGTGGAGCTACACTTGTTAAACAGGCTTTAGGGATCATCTGTCCATGCATTCAGACCACATTGAGAAGCCTCTCCAAGAAGAAATTGGAAGTGGAAGAAATTTGATTTCCTAAGCGCTTATGTTCATCCCAATCAGCTTTACTTTATCATCTGTTCATACATTCTGTCGTATTATCCATTCATATATATGTGTTTCTACTGTAACCTACTATGTTCTGATGACAGTCACAGTTTTATGATGTTGTATCCGCCTGCCTATAAAAACAAACTCCCATTGGCTGTATGTTATCTTTGTTTTTCTATATTCACTATAAACACCATCCTTTGACCTTCATGTATGAAAGAGAGTGCTATTACCGTTGTGTCTGAAATGGTCGATTTACGTCGAGGTTTTGGTTAAACTCTCTCTCCAATCTTCAGATCGGTAATACTTATAAAACCTAGAACTCAACTGAACGTAGTCACTCCATTACCGAAGAGACAAACAAAACACCTCCTTCATCACTGGCTAGCTCTGTAGCTCCATAGTTAAGGAACCTGGTATCCCCACACTACACACTGCTAGAGCACCAGGCCTTTGTACACCTCCCGGGTCAACCTGAGCCTGGCAAGGGGCAGGGGAGACACAACAGGTCAGGAACATTAGAAATGATCCGCAAAAACCAGAAAGAGTAAGACAGACAGCAGGACAAAGAGGGTAAATAGCCAAGAGTTAGAGAGGGGGAAGGGGAGAGTTTAGAGGGATGTATGTGTAGACATGCCGAGAGAGAAAGAGAAAGCTGACAGGAACAAACTGCTATGATTTCCGACCTTGGCCTTCTCAGTTTGTTCCATGATGAAGCGGGAAAGAGTCATGCTGGGATTGATGTGGCCATTCCTCCCACAGTCAAAGCAGGGGACATATTTGTGTTCTGTGGGTTGTTTTGAAGACGGCAACATTTTTGGACAATCTCGCTCCTGGCCTTCTGGTGCTTTCTGCCTGCTCTGTCTGCTTCTTTCTCACTCCATTTCTCTGTCTCTCTCTTTCTCTCTCTGGTGGGTCTAAAGACATTAACTCCACCCTAGTTGGGTTATCCAGCCTGCAATATAAAAACAAAGTAGGTTGTTGTTGTTCTCTCTCCTGGTGAGTCACATCTACAGTGTTGCAGTTGTTGATTAGAAATAATAATATTAAAAACAGACAAACACTTGCTGCAGCGCTTATAATTCAGTAGGGGTGCTGAGTTGCATTTTCAAAGATCTAAATGTGTCTTGGGTGACTCATAGGAAATACATGCACACTTCAGCACAGTTGCAGAAAGGCATATATTGGTTACACACACTCACACACACAAAAAAAAACAGATTGCGTGCCCATGTGTATATACATGCAATATAGAATGTATTGTATGCATGTCCATGTGTATACACATGCGGAATGTTCACAAACCAACAGGTACTACCCACACACGTATACACATAGCTTCCACAGGGTTCAGAAATAATGAATGAGGTCGTTCCTCTAATGGTCTCCTCACTGGGTTTCCTCAAGCCCTAACTGCCATATGCGTCCCATTTACCAGTATTTGTACACTTGCAACCCATAACTCATTGAGACTCAAACACACACGCACACATGTGTAAACGTTCAACATGCTCTTCAATACCAAAACCATACCCCACATTATCTTCCAACTCGGTGGTATTCTACAGCTTTACTACAGAAGGCCTTTGTTTTGTTTTTGTTTCAAAACAACATTATATAGTTCAGTGTTAAGGACTTGATGAGGGTCGGAACACCTCCTTCGTGAGAGCGGGACAATATCCTCACCAGGTGCAGGACCACTGGAAGTTCTAGAACATCATTTGCCGTTCTAAAGTTTGTGTTAAACTAGGGAGTGGTTCAGCTGAGACTAAGACAACTTCCTGTAGTGCGTGCATCTCCCTGAAACATGATGTTTGGTGTTCGGAAAGACATCCTGAAAACATCCTGCCTGGATCCTACTAAACATGAGTTGAAACATCTTGGTGTTTGTGTATGTTGTGTGTGTGGTGTGTGTAAGTGTGTATGGTGTGTGTATGTGGTGTTTGTGTGGTGTACAGTAAGCCCATGCATGAACGTGTCACAGGCTCACAGCACTGGTGTGCTTCTAAACAGCAGCACAGACTAAACACGCCATTGCTCAATGTCAGCGATGGAGCTGAAGAGAGAAAGAAAGAAAGAGAGACTGAGAGAGGGATGGACAGATAGAAAAAGATCGATAGAGTGGCAGAAAGAAGCGTTCTCTACACACAACAAACCCACTAGGGTGCTGCAGGATAAAACAGCTAGGAGCAAAGCGATGGATGAAATGATCTATAATCATGGTCCCTGCTGAGCTTGGCTGAGCACCACAAAGGAATCTGCGTTGGGGGGGGGAGGTGGGGGTGGACAGAGAGTACACAGGGCTGGTGGGGTCAAAGGTCACGTTTGTGTAAACACAGAGACAGCTCCTGGATTTGAGAGAGGGGCGAGGGAGATGGATGTGAGGAGGCGGTAGAGGGAGGGCAGAGGTGGAAAGAGGGCGATGAGAGGCGATGGAGAGAGAAAGAGATGGAGGTTGTCCTGTGGACAGCTAGTCGTGCACAGCCATCAAGAGAGAGGTACACACACAGAGACACATGGCCTCCATCCTACGTTCTACAATACGGCTTTATATACACATCACGTTTTCAAACATCTCTCCTCCTCCTCCTCCCCCCCCCCCCTGCTTTTCCTTTCTTCTGTCCACAGATGTTGTTTTTGTCTCGGTCTTGGTTGTCAGTGTGGTTCTGTGGCCTCACTGGTGCCTCACGTCCTGTTCTGACTGTCTGTTTTCACTGTGCTGTAGCCTTCTGCTTCAGCCTTCAGCCTTCAAAATGTCTCTTGGTGTCCCCTGGAATCGATTCATTCAGGGTCCTTTAAAGACTAGAAATCATGATAATCATGTTTTTAGTCTCCCCCTCCCCCCCCCCCTGTGCTTGTGCTGAATGCCAGCTGTGTTCCGTCCAGATGTAGGGTCTGGGGGGTGGCGGGGTGTCAGGGCTGAGGAATGCCTGAAGAAAATGCTGGCATGTGGGATATGGGGTTCTTCCTGGTGGGGGTGGTGGGGTCGAAATGGGGGGTGGAGGGTGTTGGTGGAATTTGACTTATTTGTGTGTGTGTGTTGGAGAGAGAGAGAACCATATGTGTGTGCTAGAGAAAACCGTGTGTGTGTGTGTGATAAGAGTGAACGAACCATACTTGTGGGAAAGAGAGGACCGGCTGTGTATGTCTCTTATCCCCCCCAGGCGTGACCGCGTGGTCAGTGCCGGGGTCGTTCCCCCTGCTGACCCTGCACACAGAGATCTGACACAGACACCAGGGGAGGCTCTGCTGGAGCCCAACGTCTGTCCACCTTGGACCCTGCTCATGGCTCAAGCAGGAAGCGCTTTCTTGCACTGAAATCTTTAGCCAGCGACCTCGGACAAATAAGAAAGCAGAATTTCCCATCCATGTTGGAAAGTTGAATATTTCTCTCATCCAGTAGCCCCCAGCCCCTCCCACGCATATCCACACCCACACTTCTTCACAGGACTGTGGCGGTGCTGGAACAGTGCGCTATCAGAACAAATCGTAGATAGACAAGAGATCAATACGCTGCCCACTCGTAACCACACTAGCTGAGTAGGGGGAGGGGCATTTGGTTATAGGGAGAGAGGAGAGTTTTGTAAGGACCGAGAGTGTGAGTGGGAGAAAGAAGCGAGGATAGGGTGAGTTGGAGGGAGAGAGAGAGAGAGAGAGAGAGAGAGAGAGAGAGAGAGAGAGAGAGAGAGAGAAAAAGCAGGAGTGGTCGAGAGGAATATAGATAGAAAATAGGTGGGAGAGAGAGGAGAGAGAAGATATTCCAATATTCGTTGTATTCCAATATTCCGATCCAATATTCAGTGTGTTGGATATGACAGTGTCTTTCAGTGAAAGAAGCCATCAAAAGTGCACATTTGGAGAGTTGTCTGTTCATGCTGTGGTCCTAAACTGATTGAGGAGATGAACGTTCACACACAGCAACACTGCAGATATAAAGAGAGAGAGAGACAGGTAGGCTGGCAGACAGACAGACAGACAGACATGTAGGCAGGCAGGGAAGGTCGGCAGTTCACTGGAATGCTGAGTCCAACACTGTGTAGCTGCAATTCTTGTTTCATAGCCCCCACACAAGCCCCTCATAACCAGAAGGAACTTCCTACAGTCTTCCATACTACTCACCCCACTCTACCCAACCCACTCTCTCTCACTCTCTCTGTCAGTCTCTCTTGATCCTATTCTGCTCTCTCTGTCGTGCTCTTTCACCCTCTCTCTTCCTTTCTTCTCTCTCTCCTTCTTGCACTCTCTTTCTCTCACTGTCACAGACTGACACACACACGCACGCTTCTTATCTCATATGGACTCTCCCTGACCTTGGACCAGATACCCTGCATACCCTGGTCACTCTCAGCCCTCTGAAGGACTGCTGGGATCAGTGGGTTGTGGGCATGGTCAATCTGTGGCTTTTCTAAACCCCTTGGTGTTACACTGTATGGCGTGTGTGTGTGCATGCGTGTTTGTGTGTGACAGTAAGCAGGGCTTCAAACCAGAATTGTTTTTTCAATCGGTTCGTTCCGTGCCGAATCTGTATTTTAACATTTCCAGTTTTATGTTCCACCTTCTAATTATCGTTCCTGAACCGGTTAGAGCCAAATTACACCAGTACCCAGGCCTGGACTGGTAATTTGGCATACCGGGCAAATGCTCGATGGGCCAACGCACTTGTGGCCGATATGATACGATATTATTATTATTTTTATAAACTTTAAATTGGCCAACAACCAGCCCATAAAGCAGGGACAGTGGCCCATTGGTTCATTTTCCATAATGACACTGGGCTGGCCCAATCACATGTCTTAACATTCTTTCTCCCCCCCCCCCCCCCCCAGTCCAGCCCTGCCAGTACCGGTTACTAACGTGCCATGTAAGGATGTGAGATATGTAGGCTCTGAATCTTTTCTATGCTATTTTGATAGACAATAGCCTATAGAGTAAAATATCTATCAATGTCATGAAACATTACAAAACCGCACAATTTGCATAACAAACTAGGAGTTCCTGTGCCTGTCTTACGCAGAAGTCCACTGTGGCTTCCCAGTCAATTGATTGATTTGCAATTGTGGTCAGTCACTGAACTGGTCACAAAACTGGGGATTTTTTATTTTTTTATTGTTCCTCGCAAAATATACATTTTTCATGGTTTTCTTTTTTGTTCCTTGAACCCGTTCAAAGCCTTGTTAAGTTTCAAAGTGTTAAGGTGCCAAATGTTGAGGTGCCAAGCATAGAGAAGGTCTCCATGCTATGTAGATGGGAGGCCATGTTGTACACTGAGAAAAATGTAATTGATTCAGCATGCTTTGAGAATCTGAGAAGGGCTGGAATCCTGGTTTATGTGTGTGTGAAAGAATGTAATTATTTGCTGGAATCTGTCAAGCTTCGTCCATGGGTTGTCAAAATATGCATGGGGTAATGATGTTGAAATGTGAGCAGCAGTTTGCCGGTGTTGATATAATCTCCTTCATTCCCTCACTCCCTCACTCTTTCCCCTCTCATCTCCCATCACTGTACATCCTGTTGGGCCTCATGTTTCCTGGTTGGGGAGGGGGGGGGATACACACACACAGCAGCGTTCAGACGTGCACTACATAAATATCTGGGCCTGTGTCGTAATAGATGGCCGGGGGGGGGTCCCATAGCCCAATCAACCCTCAGAGGTCCCCCATGTAGTACACACACACACACACATTACCCTGTCTGCTTCAGACTGATAACAGGGGCGGGGTCCTACGCTTGTCATCACCCTCAACTACATGTCACATAAACACAGCACACTGGCACACGCAGAGATAGAGAGTAAGAGAAATGGAGAAACACTGTACATGGGAGAGGATGAGGGGTAGCGAAGTAAGGATGGGGGGAGCTGATGAAAAAGACACAAAGGTACTAAAGGGAAAAGAGACATTGTGAGATGAAGGGGAAAGGTGTTAATGAAGGGGATAGGTGTGGACCTCTTATCACTGCTGATGAACGAACCGAGTAATCCAAAAGAATCTTGACTAAATGATTTAGTTGAGACTGTCCGTTTCCAGTTAAAGATTCTTATGGTGAATCTTATCACCGACAGAAAAGACGACACACGTGGGACCACTGTTCCTCTTGATTTAACGTAGCACGTGCATGGCATCCATTTCCACTCCAGTCCTTTACAATGACCACGAAAACGCATGCAGCGTGTTTCTTAGAGAAAGTGTGTCTGTTTGTGTGTGCGTGCGTATAGTTGAGTACCCTCCTTCACACATCTGAGATGTGCAGTAGGCTACACAATAAGTTTGCACGAATTGCAAGGATGTGCAGTCATTTGCCCCTGTGTGTGTGTGTCCCCGTGTGCACACACACTCCTTAACGCTTGGTAGATGTAGAATTGTACCGTACGTTCTCGTGGAAACCAAGCGGTTTGCCTGTTGCAACTGGGATGCATGTGTTTGCTGTGTGAACCCAGTGAAGATTTTCAGGATAGGAAGATGACTCAATGTGCTAGTCCCTGATTACACAATGCGATTGTGTATCTCTGAGGTGGGCTGTGCTTCAATGCCTTAATGTCGTTTGGTCTAAGTTACCCCCTGGGCTGTGAGCAAAGACTGGAAACCATGACAAAAGCAGCTTTCTTCAATTACATGCTATGGCTTTCATTTTTGAATTATTTTAGAGTTACATATTCAGTGGTCTGACATTATTGTGGAGAGGTTAAGTTTGACATAGGACGTACTGTGCCAAGTGACAGCAAACGTGACAGCGCGCATGACACCCGATGACACACACATTTGTGGAACATTCCGGGAGCCATCATTACAGTTGAACCTTTTTTACACCTTTTAATCTGCCTTGTCACACCAAAGCAATGTCGGTTATACTTTGGCTGAAATGAATCATGCTGCAAGAAATCAGCAGCACAAAATGATTGATGGTCAGGTGAACTGCTGGTTGCAATTGGTCATGGCCAGCAATAAGACTTCCTGAATCTTTACCTGTGGGATTTTACAGGGCTATGCTCAACATGAAGGGAGATTGTGGATGTAACTCTCACCAGATGAGCTGCCCTGGCACCTGGGAACTGTTAGAATGGAGGGAGAGAGGGCATGGAGGAGAGGCAAAGGAGGAGAACATGGATGTAGAAAATGATAGCTTTGAATAATGTGCAAAAGGGGGATCTGAGGAGGATTGAATGGGTGTATGTAGGGTAGATAGAAAGGATTTCCAGGCTTTGCCATGTATACAGAGGACTCCTTTATTTAGCTTGACTTTGACTCAGTTCAGGGATTTAAGGTCAAACAATGCCGATACATCTGTATTTCCTCAAACTCAATTTCAGTTGGAATAGCTTCTCCGACCCACTCCCTGCTGAGTCACCCAGCCAGAGGTGGATTAATGGTCCAGCTCACTAGCGCTAGTAAACAACCCTGCACTAGCTTCTATTGTTGCCTGCACCCCAGGGTTGTGTTTGGGCTTCAATAGCCTGGCTCACTGATCTGAGCATCTGGACCTTGAATTAGGGGACAGCTGTGACATGGCCAGAATGTCCTGCCAGGTCACTGTGGCTGCTCTGAGACCTGTTTGATTTTCCTTAGTCACAGACTCAAAGGGCTCTCAAGTTGCTAGACAGACTAGTGTGTTTTGTGTGTTGGGATTTGGGAAGGTTGTGGGTAAAATGTGTGTGACTGTTATGCAGGAAGAGAGTGTCACCTTAATCCCCTTGTTTTTGGGTGAATGTGTGTGTGTGTGTTTGGTAAGTGACAGCATCAGGCTTCAAGACATCCCAGGCCATCTGTAGTCAGTTTTTTCAAGCTTTTGTCATTTTGGAAACCAACGATTTTGTTCAACCAGGCCATTTACATTTAAATTTTTACATTTACATTACATAGGCCATCTTATCATTTCTTATTTATTCATATCCCCGCCCAACCAAGGAGTGAATGGAGGTGAGACTGAAGCCCTGCCCAACTCCAGGGTGAAACTCGAGTTCAAGTGAGACTAGTCTACATTTATGCTCCACAGAGAATACATCACAGCCTGTGTGGATAGGGACCGGAAAGAAAAGCATATGGTTTAAGTCATTTCACAATAAAACCCCTGGAAGGCTGTAAATAACTTCACAAGGACATACACATGTGGGCATTCCCTATCTCTTTATGTATCTCCCTCATGGACACACACACACACACACACAAAAACACACACACACACACAGAAACACACACACACACATAGACGCTATACAGATGGACAAGAGACAGGGCTTTGAAAAGGAAGACTGTGCATGGGATTCCAGGCTGAAGTTGACAGAAGCTGGGATCTTGCACATTCTCAGCACATCTGTTCTATCATTAGGTAACAACAGGCGGGACAATGACAAGAAATTCAATTTGGTATTGCTGTTTAATAGTTCACATTTCTAAGGTTTCTATGCAATGTTTGGTGGTTAAAGAGATCACTTTAAGATCCCTTTTGATCTTACAGTAAAGTGTGGGGTGGGTGTAGATACTAGACGTCCCGGTGTCTCCATCTATAGATGAGATCTATCTGATCTCTTTAGATCTACCAAAGAAGAATTTCCTGCAGTGCAGTGAGCACTGTGCAGTGCACTGTGCTGTGCAGTGTGCTCAGCCCTGTGCCCTGTGCTGTGCAGTGCACTGTGCAGTGTGCTCTGCCCTGTGCAGTGCACTGTGCTGTGCCCTGTGTTGTGCAGTGCACTGTGCCCCCTGCCCTGTGCCCTGTGCTGTGCAGTGCTAAGTGGCCCTGTAGTGTTTCCTCTACATGCAGACTGATAAGGGGTTCAATCAGAGGTCATCGCAGGAGAAACAGTAGCACCTTTCATCGTAGCCTTCACAACCCCTGTCTCACTCTGGTTTTGCCTCTCTCTTCTTTTCCTGTCTCTCGACTCCTTATCTCTTCCACTCCCCTTCATCTCTGCAGTGCTGTGAACTCTGAAGCGGGGATAGTGCCACACAGTCAGCAGGTTTCACTGTTTCTCTTCGCTTCGCTTCTCCCCCCTCTCCTCCTCTCTCCCTTCCCTCACCCCAGCAGTGTGTCCCAGGCGGTGGAACCGCTGGATCAGTCACACATTACAAACAGGCCTTCCCTCAGCACACACCAACCCCAGGGGGGGGAAAAGGCTTTGGCAATGCAGCCAATTGAGCCAACCCATCTCTCTCTCTGTCTTTCTTTCTCTCTCTTGAACCTTAGGCACTGGTATTTACTTTCTATTTTACCTTCATCCTTTTCTTTCCCTATACCCCTCTGTGCTCTCCATCTCTCTTTCCTCATTAATTTGTTTCCACTCTCTCCCAGCCCATCTCTTTATCTCCCTGTTCCTGCCCTTCTTTCTGTCTGATGTTTGTTTCCTAATCCCTCTCTGGTTTCCCCAGAGAAGGTTTTGGTCACTGGCCCTTGCTTTTTCCCCTCTTCCTCATTCTCTCTTTCTTTTTCATCTACCCCACTGAGAGTTCTTTATATCCTCTCAGATTGAGTATAAACACACGCACGCAAAAACACACGCGCAGCATGCTTTACGTCTGTGGGCGAAAATTGTTCCATCAAACAATCCTCGACAGGTCTAATTGTTAACCTTCCCAGGCCCCTTCAAAATCCATATGATGACATGTGTTTTGTGTATCATGTGTAAACATTCAACTCTAAGTTGTATGTTATTGTAGCCTGGCTGCCAGCCCAACTTAGCCCCGCCCACAAAAAAATTGTTGGGAAGTTGGGTCTGGGATCGCAAGTTTGGGGAAAAAGTTCGGACCAATCATATTGTTAGGGCGGGTTTTATACAATGAGGGCCAGATGATCAACAGTAACGTAATCAACCACGTCACCTAAGAGCGCTTGGGTGGAATTTGTTTTCAACAAACAACATATTACGTTGCTCTGATTGGTTGGAGGTCTATCCAATTTAGCGAAGAGGCATTTTTTTCCTGGTTAGGTTGAAACACGCCCCATACTCACAGCCCAACAGAGCGGTTTCACACTCATATTCTGACTAGAATTATGAGTATGACTACGTCAGGCTAACGTCATTGACTTGATAGGTGGTAATCATTTTTACTCTGAGTGGTTTTATTGTGAACAGTAGGTAATTGTGTCTTCCTTCACCTGTAAGCCACGCCCATTTCAGACCCTGAGACAACAGACTCAACAGGCTGAGCCGGTTACAGTAACACAGCCATCTGCACGACAACGGCTAGTGTTCATGACATCTGTAGTCTGTCCATGTGCTTCGTTGAGTGTGTGTGTGCGTGTGCGTGTGTGGGTGTGTGTGCGTGTGTGTGCGTGTGAGGTTTCAGGATGAAAAAGAGAGCTACAGCTTACCTCACTGTTAAAGAGGGGAAATATTTACATTTAGCAGACGCTCTTATCCAGAGTGACTGACAGCAAGTACAGGGACATTCCCCCCGAGGCAAGTAGGGTGAAGTGCCTTGCCCAAGGACACAACGTCATACGCATGGCCGGGAATCGAACTGGCAACCTTCTGATTAATAGCCCAATTCCCTAACCACTCAGCCATCTGACCCCCCCAAGTTCAGGTGGATGTGTTTCATCTAGCTACTCCTTCAGTTGTGTCTCACTGGAGGTTTTTTAATATAGAACACGGGGAAAACCCTCACACCATCAACACAGTGTTGACAAACTGGATATTAACCTCAGAAACGATGATCATGAAATCATATCCTTGTGTATGAGTTTCTGACACACTACATAGAAGCCTGCAGGCCTCAGAAGACACCTGATCCCTGACCGAGTGGGCCAGGCATATTGAGTTAACTATGATCCCCTATAGGAAGAATACATACACACAAGACACACAAACACACACGGTTAGGGAATCCCCCTAGGTTGAGAACTCCACACATAAACACATTCACTCATGTGTTACAGACACACATACACTTATAATACACACATACAGTGCAGTACACACACAATGGCTGCCACAGTCCAGGGGTGCAAAGACAGCCAGTGATCCCTGGCTGTGAAAGGGTTAACAGTGGTCATGATCCAGCTATTCCAGCAGTCTCACTGTGAATAATTGAACAGCAGGAGATCTGGTTTCACCACAAACACCATGATCAGTGGTGGCATTGGAGAAAACACATAGACACACAGATATATTCTTGCTCATACTGTACACACACACGCTCACTTGCACACACAGACACACACACACACACACTCAAGACACACGGTCTCTGACACTTCCCCATTGATAGACAGAGAGATGGAGAGACAGACAGCACAATGGCTGATTGTGACAGGAAATTGGAGGAATGCATGTCAGGGCACATGTCCACAGACCATCCGGTCCTGATAAACAGGGCTGTGCCAGTGGGGCAGGGTGGGTCAACTATGGGACCATGAGGACCAGGGTGTGTGGGGAGTGGGCCACAGGACAGCATGTCCTATAATGGGTGTGGATAGCCTGGAGAGAAAAAACCTGCATTCCATATCTGCCTCCCTATAGGAATGATCCTGATTTATTTCCAGAACTTTCCTATGGCCTTACTCCGTGGACCAAAACAGTAGTACTCTTATGGCACCACCGCCAGGCTATGGAATCCTGTTCTCGTTCAGACCTTGCTGTTCCTCTACCCAAACAGGACTATGTTTTCCAGAACATGAATCCTGTGTTTTCTTTAAACTCCGATATCCTGATTATAGGCTAGTTTGCTGACAAATGTGAAAAAATCATACTGGACTGCATCTGTTCTTCAGCTAAACATTTTGTCAAAAGCCACAGCTCATAAATCCATCCCCTCACGATAAAATGATTCAGTCTTAAGAAGCTTTAGTTCTAAATCGTTCCAACCTTAAACTCAACACAGGGATGGAGATACCCTGGGGAATATCTATAGTAAAAAATATTCGAGGTATATGGGAATTGCTGTGTAAATAGAAGGGCCCCCCCCTTCTATCTCTGGGGCTGAGGTCGCCGAGGTGGTTGAAAAGCTCCGCGGTGGCAGGGCCCCTGGGGTGGATGAGGTCCGCCCGGAGTTCCTTAAGGCTCTGGATGTTGTAGGGCTGTCTTGGTTGACACGACTCTGCAACATCGCGTGGACATCGGGGACAGTGCCTCTGGACTGGCAGACCGGGGTGGTGGTTCCCCTCTTTAAAAAGGGGGACCGGAGGGTGTGCTCCAACTTTAGGGGGATCACACTCCTCAGCCTCCCTGGGAAAGTCTATTCAGGGGTCCTGGAGAGGAGGGTCCGTCGGATTGTCGAACCTCGGATTCAGGAGGAGCAATGTGGTTTTCGTCCTGGCCGTGGAACAGTGGACCAGCTTTATACCCTCCGCGGAGTCCTGGAGGGTACATGGGAGTTCGCCCAACCAGTCTACACATGTTTTGTGGATTTGGAAAAGGCGTTCGACCGTGTCCCTCGGGGGCTCATGTGGGGGGTGCTCCGAGAGTACGGGGTACCGGATTTCCTGATCGGGGCTGTCCGGTCCCTGTACGACCGGTGCCAGAGTTTGGTCCGCATTGCCGGTAGTAAGTCGAACTTGTTTCCGGTGAGGGTTGGACTCCGCCAGGGCTGCCCTATGTCACCGATTCTGTTCATTACCTATATGGACAGAATTTCTAGGCGCAGCCAGGGTGTTGAGGGGGTCCGGTTTGGTGACCTCAGGATCGGGTCGCTGCTTTTTGCTGATGATGTGGTCCTGTTGGCTTCATCGGGCCGTGACCTTCAGCTCTCACTGGAGCGGTTCGCAACCGAATGTGAAGCGGCTGGGATGCGAATCAGCACCTCCAAATCTGAGGCCATGGTAATCGACCGGAAAAGGGTGGAGTGCCATCTCCGGGTCGGGGAGGAGATCCTGAACCAAGCGGAGGAGTTCAAGTATCTCGGGGTCTTGTTCACGAGTGAGGGAAAAATGGAGCGCGAGGTCGACAGGCGGATCGGTGCGGCGTCCGCAGTGATGCGGGCTCTGCATCGGTCCGTCGTGGTGAAGAAGGAGCTGAGTCGAAAGGCGAAGCTCTCTATTTACCAGTCGATCTACGTTCCTACCCTCACCTATGGTCACGAACTATGGGTAGTGACCGAAAGAACGAGATCGTGAATACAAGCGGCCGAAATGAGCTTTCTCCGTAGGGTGTCCGGGCTCTCCCTTAGAGATAGGGTGAGAAGCTCAATCATCCGGGAGGGGCTCAGAGTAGAACCGCTGCTCCTCCGCGTCGAGAGGAGCCAGCTGAGGTGGCTCGGGCATCTGATTAGGATGCCTCCTGGACGCCTCCCTGGTGAGGTGTTCCGGGCACGTCCCACTGGGAAGAGGCCCCGGGGAAGACCCAGGACACGCTGGAGGGACTATGTCTCTCAGCTGGCCTGGGAACGCCTTGGGGTCCCCCAGGAAGAGCTGGCGGAAGTGGCCGGGGGGAGGGAAGTCTGGGCCTCCCTGCTTAGGTCGCTGCCCCCGCGACCCGATCCCCGGACAAGCGGCAGATGACGACGACGACGACGACGACGACGGCTGTGTAAATAAAACAGTTTTACGTGTTAGCCACGGGCAAATTTAGGTTCCCACTTTTGGGGGGGCTAAGCCCCTAGATAAAACCTATTATTTTTCCTGTGACCCAGCAATACTAGGGGGGTCTGGGGGCATGTTCCCCCAGAAGAAATGTTTGAAATATCCTTTTAAATAGTGTCCTCTAGTGGGTTTTAGGAAGAGAAATTAACACATTTAGATTTGTTTTTATTAAAAGAATGGGGGAGGGGGCTAATGAAACCTTTGGGGGGGCTCCAGCTCGATACGCCCATGGTGTTAGCTGTATAGGTTATTATCAATGTTAACATCCTCATACCCCTGTAAAGCCCAATCTCCACCATCATAACTTGTATCACTGAACAAAGTGTGACTATATTGCAGTTCCCATGTAGCTACAGTGTCGTTGCTATAGGTATTGCTATGTAAATACATGAAAGGTAATGTAACCAAGCCCATAAAGTGTTGGTGGGATGGATGGCTATGCCACTTGAGACAATGCTCATTTCTGCAGAGGAAATTGCGTTTCCAAACATTCCCTACTTTATATCCTTCTGGATGCCATTATCTCAGAGGAAATGCCATTTTCTGTCTCTCTAGCATAGATGGATTCGAATCTGATGCCTCTTGCCAGGGGAACAAAAGGAGCCCATAGACCTTGTAAATAGTTCAATGATATTCAAAATATACCAAAACGCTGTGTGGGATATGGCAGTTGTTTAGCAATGATCTCATTTGTACCGTTTTATTTGTTTATTTTGCATCTCTCATATTTCCTCAGTAATGAGGAAATATTGGGGAAACAGTTACGCAATATTCAAACAGTCATACAACCACATCCTGGTTTCCCTGGGAACACCATTTGATTATCTTCCTTTGGTTGGCAGCAGTCCCATTTAGCTTTTCACTGTGACAGCATTTTACTGGGACCACTTGGCTGAAGAAGATAGCTCTATTGCTGAGCAACCAGTGTGATCTGGTTTTGTAAACCTGAACTGTGTTTCTCCTGTGAGAACCCTGTTAGGTGTCTTTAATGAAGATCTCAGTCTCCAAGTGGCAACACTTCAGTATGGATCTGTGTGTATCGATTGGCGCTGATTAATGTGGGGCGGCAGGGTATTGTTCCACACAAAACATAGGGCTCTGACGGAGATGGACATGTTGCTAGTGTAGCTGGTGTTGGTCGGTTAAACTCTCTCCTCAGGTATGTAAAAGGCCACCCGCGCCAGGGAAGAGCTCGCTTTTCGCTGGCGTAGCTGGTAGTGGTCGTGCTTGGAATGTCAGAGGTGGCGGGTTCGATCCCAGTGAGGGGCAAACATCGGCCAGTGTACCTCTGATGGAGCAAGGCCACATCTGTTACACTAGGTTAGGGTGGCTAGTCTATGGCAGACAGACAGGTAGCCAGGCAAGGGTAGACAGCGGGTAGGCGAACATAGACATGCAGCCTGGTTAACATAGACACAAGTAGCTAGATTAGGGTAGACAGACATGTAGTTAAGCTAGGGTATACAGACATGTCGCTAGGTTTGGGTAGACAGGTATGTAGAGGCAGTCTGAGCTTTGCCTGGGAGAGAAGGCCATCTCCCTACACTAATGTCTACCAGCTGTGCTGCTCTGTGCTTCCTCTGTTTATCTTACTCCAGCTCTTCTATCAAGAGCTCGTTCTCTATCTGTCTGTCTCTCTGTTTCTCTGTCTTGTCTCTCTGTCTGTCTGTCTCTCTCTCTGTCTGCCTCTCTGTCTCTTTGTCTCTCTGTTTCTCTTTGTCACTCTCTCCCTCTTTCTTTCTGTGTATCCCTCTCTCCCTGTCTCTCCTACTGTTCAGAGTGCTAATAGCTAAGTGACCTCTCTCCAGGAGGCCCCTCCCCTTCCTGGGGCCTGGCAGGAACTCCCCCTCCCCCCTGTGTGGATTGGGAGTGATGGGAATGAAATTAGGCTGAATGATTCCATTGTGCTTTGGACCTGGACCTCGTCTGCCTTGGCCCGGCTCCCCAGTTCACTGTTGGTTTAAGACATTATGCGCTTAAACTAGGCCTTGTTTCTTGTTGCTGTTATTTTTTTAGGCCGTTTTTTACTTGATTTATGGCTGTTACTAAAGCATTTATGGTCACTAAGCTTGTTCTCTGATGACTCAGGGTAGGTGATGCATAGAGGAGAGGGAAAGACTGAATCCATTTTCATAGTTGATCAGTTTTCCATTTTATTCCACCTCCCTCCTTTCTCTCTCTTTTTCTCTATCTCTATCTCTCAGTTATTGTCTCTGCCCCCTCAGTCCCAGTGCGTGTATTTTTAGCACCCCCACACACAGGGTGGAGTGTGAACAATAGCTTGAGTTTTCCATCTGAACGTTAACGTTGCGTGATGTGAGGTTGATAATATGTGGCAGGCGGGACTTCCTGTTTGTCCACTCAGAGGACAGGCAGTCCTGATAAGCCTCGCCTCCTGTCACTGTACACTGTACACTGGCTTCACCTGTACGTGACTGCTCATGATGAGGTTGGGTTACACTGCTGCTCAACACTAGCTGCCCCTTCCTCGTACATCCACACACACAAACCGTGGTGTCAACACTTACACGCACACAAATATTTACATGCAAGGGATTCGTCATGTCAATATTGCCTCGACTTTTCCTGGTTTCCTATTGTGACTTACATAAATAGAAATGATCAGTTTAGGAATTCCCTTAAACTGCATGCACTGTGCTGTGTGTATTATGTACCTGATAATGGTAGTAGCCCATTTCAACTGTTTACAGATATAACTTCTAACTGAGAAGGAGTGTTGGTGTAGAACCTGTCAAACTGCATGGCGACCAAACAAGGTTTTTCCCCATTAACAGGTGGATAAGCATTTCGGTGCTTTGTTCGTGTGACAGGCTTTGTGATGCCATCAGGATATCCTGTCAGTGTTAAGCCTGTCTACTTTAATGGGATCATTCTGTTGTGCAAGCATTCCGTACAATTAAGAACAGCATTCAGTTCAGATGTTGTAAGGCGGCTACCAACAGATGAGATTTTACCCGTCAAATTACATTGATAACCGGTCAAATTACATCAGTTACATTGTAGTTTACCTACAGCACTGGATACACGCATTCAAGTGAACACTAGGAACAGTATTAATATGGCTGTCTGATTCCTCTAGGAGGCCCTGGCTCACATGCAGGCCGAGGCGGAAGCCAAGGCCAAGGCACGTCCCCCGGTCGACCCCTCGGAGCTGTTCCCCCGGCTGTGCCACCTGGTGCGGGCGGAGACGGGCTACGGCTTCAACCTGCACAGCGAAAGGTCCCGGCCCGGCCAGTACATCCGCTCCCTGGACCGTGGCTCGCCGGCCGACCTCGCCGGGCTCCAACCTCAGGACCGACTGGTGGAGGTGAGGGAGAGGGGGCTGTAGAGGGTGAGGGTCCTCAGGGGTGGGGGGGGGGATGGGGGGGCATGACTAGAGAGGTGAGGCATGGCGGGGGTTACTAGGCGGTGGAAACGAGTGAAAGATAAACTGGTGGGAGTCATGGCGGAGGGAGAGTTTCCCATTGGATGGCTGGCAGACATGATGAGACCCTTAGCTAATGAGGCGCTTATTGATGGATGGGGGTCAAAGCCAGGCCACAGGGACCCCCGGGAGAGGAGGCTTCAGAGGGACTGTTTACATCAGGCACACTGGGGATGAATGACAGCAAGGGGCATTACAATGGCCGAGTGGTTTATCCCTCCCTGGTCTCCACCTGTTACCCCCATGCATGTTTATGGACTGAATGCATGCCTGTATTTTCCGACACCCGTTAGTATGCATTTGTCATGTCATAAAATCAAGGTGTGTGTGTGTGCGTGCACATGTCTGTGTAGCAGCAGACCCACCAGTCAGACCTATCACAGCCAGAGTGTGCTTCCCCCCCCCCCCCCCCCTCTTACAACAACACCGTCGGCACCACAGACCCTCCACAGTCTGGAGGAGCCGCTGGTGAAGACGACAGGTTATCAGTCAGACAGCAGATGCCCATGAGCCCATGATAGGTCGGAAAGAGAAGGGAAAAAAGAATAGGGGGCGGGGAGAGGAGGGAGGGAGGGCTGCAGCCGGGATGGGACACATACTAAGCACTGAAGGATGGTTCGATAAAGTATGATGGTTCAAGTATGATGGTTCTCACACACTTTATCATCATTACCACATACTGTGTTCAGACACCCTGTAATCCCTCATCTCTACGAGCTCCAGATGTAGTGTGTGTGTGTGTGTGTGTGTGTGTGTGTGTGTGTGTGTGTGTGTGTGTGTGTGTGTGTGTGTGTGTGTGTGTGTGTGTGTGTGTGTGTGTGTGTGTGCGTGCGTGTGTGTGTGTGTGGAGGTCTGGAGGCATGTTCTCGTGAGCTCTAACATTAGAGCAGCAGGTAAAACCCTAACAGGGCCAAACCAGACTAAAGAGGCCCATAGAAACCACCAAACCAACTACACCATGTCAAACAGGACCCAACTGGGTCATATAATCTCACAGGGTCATAGAACGGTTGAACGGCCAATAAGAGTTTAAGCACATTCAGTAGTGTCCAAATAGAGCTAAACCAAAGGTTGGACAGTACTCAGCAAACCCACTATTGGTAGTGTTTTCTGCCTTTGTGAGTATTACAGGGTGGCACCAAATTGACAGGAATGTACCGGCTGCTTTGATGTCCAACTGATAACAGGAAGCTAGGGAGATTGCATGGGAACTTCCTGTGGTTTGGGTAGTTGATGACAATAGCAGGCCCATCCCTGTCCCTGTGTGGGCTTGTCAATAGACTTAGCCAGGTTTATAGAGACAGAGAGAATCTGGCCCTGTCCACACAAACATAGTCATTCACTGTACATTGTACAGTGCATCCTGTATGCAGAACCCAAAATAAAATGTTCTCTTAGTTCTGAAAAATGGGTCAATCACCTTTGTGTTAATGGCCTCTTGTGAACCCCCAGTCAAAGCATTGGACCTTTTCCCTGTGGAGACGCATGTATCTCACCAGTGTTAGCTTAGCCTTGTTAGCATTGTTTGAACAGGGCACATAGAGAGGGATTTCTAATAACCACAGTCTGTTCTTTACAAACAAAACTGCTTGTACAGTAGGTTATCATAGAACCGAGCTGAGCCAGTCTGAGCCCCTAGGCTTTCACGCCTGTAACTTCGGGTGGTTGGCTGCAAGTCACTTGTGTGTGTGTGTGTGTCTGTGTGTTAGGGTTAATTGCAGAGAGTCTCCGACCAACCACCCCGCTTTCATTGTCTGTCAGCAGCTCGTTATGGAGGTGAGGACCCATGACAGACCTTTCAGCCTCGCTGACTTCCCACACCCCCCTCTTCACCTCCCCCCCCCCCCCCCCCCTCCTCTCTCTCTCTCCCCTCGCTCCCTATCTCCTACCTCTCTCTCTTCCACGCTCCAGTACACTGGTGCTGCTGGGGTTGTGGTATCATCATCATTACTGTAAAGAGAGAGATGAGTACTGAGATGTGTCTCTGTAGAGACTGGGCCAGGAGAGGGACCCGTACCCGTTTAAAGGTGTATTACACCTTTAATGCAAAAGAGGGTCCACACACCCAGACGTGCGTGTCTGCCCATTTCTGATTTCATGAATGACCTCCTGTACATCTACATTCTTTTCCTTTCTTTCGATTCTTTTGAAGCCCTGTGTTCCCTGACCGCTGACAATGAGCCAGTCACATCAGTGTGATAATCAGCTGTCTGTCTCCACCTCCCACCTACGGTTCACATCCTGATAACGCTCGCAGACACACACACACACACACAGTCCCCATCACTTCACTAAGCCCTGTAGGACAAGGTGAGGTGTACTCTTCCTGAAGGGACAGGCTTAGATACAGGTGCTCAGATTCAGCCATGGCATCAAAACACCGTGATAATGAATAGTACTTCTGTTGCAGCTTTGGTGCGATTAGCTCAGTGTCCCTACTGTAGTGCTCTACTGTACTATTCATTAGCTGAGTGGCCTGTTCTGGTGTTTGGGATGGTTAGCCAATGAAACCTGACACAACACCTGCCTGCTAACCCTAACACAAAAGCCACTTGTTGTTCCCGACTCAGCGCTGCGTCGCCCCCAGAGCAGGCCAATCTGTCTGACTCCCTGCTGGCTTCTCACACCCCAGCTAATGTAGGGGAAAGGGGGGAGAGATTTGGGATGGGTTCCGCAGCTGCTGCCGGTTTCCATCTGGTGATATGTCTTTCTTCCTCCCACTGAGACATTGCTGCGCTGCTGTTCTCTCACATACTCGCCCGCCCGTATCCACTCTCACGGCCTCGTTACTTTTTGCCCATGTCTCGATTTCTGACTCGGACTCGATCCGGTTCAGTCGTGGTTTGGGTTCATCTCTCTCTCTCGCACACTCTCTCTCTCCCTTTATCTCTTTTTCACAGACAACTCCTCTCGATTTCTCTGTCATTACCTGGCCTTTTCTTTGTCCCTTCTGAGAGTTTATGAGAGACTTTCATAGGGCTTCCCCTAAAGACTCAACCTCCTCTTCCTCCACCTCCTCCACCTTAGCCCCTCATTTCATAAGTAGGGTGAATTTTCAACAAATTTCCCCCGTGTACAGGATACCTGAAACCCTAGTGCTGGAGCCGAGGCCTGCCATCAATATTTGATGGTGCACCAATGTTAATCCAGCCAGTGCCTAGCGAAGCTACAGCTACCTAGCTTCCTAGCTCCAGCAGTCCTGAGAGACAAGGACTCTACACAAACAATACTGCATCTAGACAGTAGAAGGACTAACTATGAGACCCACTGGGCTTCCCAACGGTTCTTCGTACACAGATAACTCAGACTCAAGACATACACTTTTACTGTTTTAAACTAGAAGATGGCTCTCTAGCTGAAAAAAAAAAAGATTAGAAGCTACAAAAACTTGGCCAGCAGCCCAACTTCGTGTTTCTCAAATCTTCACTCGCTGCCATGACGTTTTACTATCGAGATAGTTAATGGTCTATTCTGATAGCCGTAGGTATGAACATTTGAGAATTAAGACAACACTACGTTGAGCTTGTACCTCGGTGAACAAAGCATTTAGGGCAAACTGCTGATAGACAGCCTCAAGCGAAGATGTGCGATTGATATCCCAAAAGGTTTTTCTCCTCTTCTGGGTCCAATGTATTTTGGCTACAATGGTCCATAGCACCACCTAGTGATAATAATGCAGCTAGTGTTTGCTCCTGGAAAATAATTGCCCCTTCTAGACCTAGAGCTTTGCCATTGTGATTGTCACTGTTAATACCATTCAATAACAGAAACAGTCGGTGTCATTACCTAGGAATTGTTTTGTTGCAAATGTCATTGCTCTGTGTGTGTACTAAGTTTGATGTAGCATTATTTCTTTCTTCTTTTCTCCATTTCTCAATCATGTCCAGGTGAATGGGGTGAACATAGAGGGCATGCGCCATGGCGAGGTGGTGGCCTTCATCAAGAGCGGAGGAGATGAGACCAGGCTGCTGGTAGTGGACCCCGACACAGATGACCACTTCAAGAGGATGGGCGTCATCCCCAACGTCAGCCATGTCAGAGGTAAGAGGCAGGACTACGCCGCCCACAATGCACTGCGGTCCAACAAGACCTAATTTACCTGTTGTACTAAGTAACATTGTTGTACTAAGTAACATTGAACAGGTTCAAATGTGTTTTTAAGGATAAACTCTAGCCATTGTAGTGCTTTCAGCTTCTTCTGCTGGATTCTCCATGCCTGTGGCGTGTGTGTGTGGCATGTCCGGTACATTCCGACCTGATCCTGATGAGTGTGTGTCTCTGACAGACTACTCCGGTCCGTCCATAACCAACGGCTCCTCGCCCAGCCCTCAGATAAACGGCAGCTCTTCCACCCAGTCCATCAAGTCCACACACTCAGACCTGAGCAGCCAGGGCAACAGCACACAGGTAGGGGGTGCGCGTGTGTGTGGAAATGCGTGCTTGTGATACGTTGCCATTAACTTGGGATGCCTTCAGCCCAGTGTGTGTACCAGAGTGTGTGCGTGCGTGTGAATGGATGCATGTTTCGCAATATGTTGCTATGACTTGTGTATGACGTCAGAGTGGCGTGTGTTCCAGCCAGTGTTGGAATGCCAACAGGTGACATTTACATTTAGTCATTTAGCAGACGCTCTTATCCAGAGCGACTTACAGTGAGTACAGGGATATTCTCCCCGAGGCAAGTAGGGTGAAGTGCCAAGGACACCATCATTTGGCATGGCGGGGAATTGAACCAACAACCTTCTGATTCATAGTCTGACTCCCTAACCGCTCAGCCATCTGACATGTCTCTCTCCCGGTTCTGTTCAGCTGTGTGAGGATGAGCCGGGCCACCTGCTGGACCCGTTCGCAGAGCTGGGCCTGCGTCTGAGTCCCACGGCGGCCGAGGCCAAGGAGAAGGCCCACGCCAAGCGGGCCAGGAAGAGGGCACCACAGATGGACTGGAGCAAAAAACACGAGCTCTTCAGCAACTTCTGAAGTCTCAGCGCCGCCGACCCCCAACGACCCACGTCTTTTTACACGCATGCACACGCCCACACACAACCCTCATTGCTAACATGATGGCACGGAGAGAGACTTGGAAGGATGTGCTTCTCATTGGTACTGGGGTTAGCCGGAATTCCAGCTCTTTGTCAAAGGACAGGGTCAATGGGGAAAGTGGATATAAGCTTTGTGTCAACTTTTGAGAGCCTTTTAGTATTCCTTCTCTTCCAACACAGAGTCCTATGTAGACTTAAATGCAGGGCTGGAAGAAAGAGATGCAAGTTTGGATCAAGCTCTGGAAGCATTTATCCACCTGTTTAACTTTTTCACCCTTCAACCACTAGACCGTAACCCTAACCGCTCAAGACTTTGGCTTTGGACAGACAAGGCAGTTATTTTTGTATTTAAAGGTATAAAATAACCATTTAGATGAAGTATTACCCCACTGACAGAACATGGACGTGTGTTTTAGAGGAGAAAGAACACTGTGACTTTGATGATCATGGACATTTTGAGGGAAGTTTATCTTCTTTGTGTTATTTTATATGAACACCTTCAAACGGAAGACCCCACCCTCCCCTCATTGTTGCTTTCTGTAGTGTTCTATGTTGTTGTTATTGTGACATGATCTCAGACTGCAAGTGTTGACTCATCAGAAAGAAGCACAAACTGAAGCGGAATAGATTTGTTTTTGCTAATCATTGTTACGTTTTGTCGTCATTTAATTTGTATCTCAACATATTCTATATTTTTGTATGAGCTAAGAAGCTTTAAACCATCTCATCACCTGGATATGCCTTTTAACTCAACTATCAAAGTCAGAAAGCCACTACTGTCAGCTGAAACAAACCCTTATTTCTCTCAAGTCCATTAAAGGGAATGGCCACTCACGTAATGCATCACTGGGGTCGTCTCCATGAGTCTCATAAATGTTGCCCAGCCCAATCTATTTCAAATTGTTTTTATTTTTTTGCATTCATTATAGTAATTTTGCACCTCAAAAAAGCCCAGAATTGTCTGTCATCCAATCAAAGAAAACCACCCCAAGTCAGAAGTAGAGACTGGACCGCTTCATTGAGAAGGCAGGAGAGATGTTGGACAGTGAAAAGATGAACGCTGTCACCCCCAGGGGGCGCTCTTTATCCACTCTGTACTGACTCCCCAGACTACCAGCAGTTTTAAGATAGACAAGAAAGAATTTGTGTCGAGTAGTAGGGATCATCAAGGAATAATTTAACCCCAGTGCAGTTTTTTATTCTGGACAATGGATCTTATAGAAAAGTTCATGAAAAATAAATAACCTGAAAGGAGAATGCGAGTGATACGTGAGCGAACCAGTCCATGACAACACTGTTGGTACCCTAATGGATGAAGAATGTGGAAGTGGAAAAGATGGTTAACATGTAGTGTTAATGTGATGTTTAGCATTGCTATGAGTAATATAATGCTGTTGCTACATGTGACATTTAACTGTTTGTATTGGAAGCGTTTCTAGGTGGGTTGGAGACACATGAATGACCTCGTGCCTAGGTTGAGTAAAGTAAACAATGTTTAGAGAAATAACAACCCACCACTATATATTAAAAAAAAAAATATGGCTGGAGAGCAGAAGAGGGTGGTGGAGCAGGTCAGTCGTGAACAGAAAGTGAGTATACTGAATGTCTGTGAAAAGTATATATCCTTCGTATAGCCTTGAAGTCACTGTGGCTACTGTGGCTGTGGGAGTGAGGAGGCAGATGACTCGGATCTGGGATAGAGGGGGTAGAAGAGGCCTGGAGGTCAGAGAGAGATGGTGTGCGTGTGTGGGTGTGTGTGCGTGTGTGTGTGTGTGTGTGTGTGTGTGTGTGTGTGTGTGTGTGTGTGTGTGTGTGTGTGTGTAAAAATGAATGAGACCAGGGGAGCCACAGAGCTTAATTGGGATTAGGGGAAGCATTGGGACAGCTGTTATACACACAGACACATCCCGGAACATGCCACCATCAAACCCTGGAAGGGGGTCAGGGGTTGCCTTTAGAGGGGACCGCCCTGACCCCTGACTGCTGGGTGGGTGGTACGGCCCGTTATGCAAGCTATGCCAGTCCCTGGTTCTGATAGGTTGAAGGAACCGGGCTGGGTCCGCTGTGCTATGTGGCGCCAACGACACACTTATAGGACAGGGAGAGAATATCTGTTAACATTTATAGCACAGTAATCTGAGTTATGTCTATCTTTACTATTACTCCTAATAGTACTGCACATTGTTTTTATGTACTCTTGTCAATGTTTAGAGGTCTAGCATTCTCAGCTTTGCAGTAGGTTGTGTTACTATTGCATACGATGATGGCTGTTGACCTTGAGGTGAATGGAATGTAAGGAATGATGTGTATATATGACAGGATATATGCGTCGGGTTGCATTTTCTTTCCAATAAAGTGTGACAATCTCATTCTTGAACATATAATATGACATTGTGTCCCCGTGGGTCTTCTTCCTCTGAGACTTTCTCTCGTTCTCTAACTCTCTCTCTTTCTTTGACACACATTTTCTCGCATGTGGTGCGTTCTTCTCTTTAAGTCATATGTTCAGTGAGCTAATCTGCCCACAGCTGTGACACTGTTCTCTGTCTGAGGAACAGGCACAGTATCTCTCTCTCCTGTCCTCCATCATCCCTCCATCCCCGTGGATTACAAGAGAATTGGCGTACGGTTTCAGTTTGTTCCCAGCATTCTCTACCTCCCAGCTGCCGTGCGTTGTCAGTTCAGTTAGAGGTCAACTAGAGGTCACAGGATTGTGTGAGAGTATGTCCAGCCAGGTGTGTGTGTGTGTTGACTATTACCTAACACTATGCTTGACCTGACAGGAAGCCTGTTTGCACTGGCTTCATACTGAATAGAAGTCTTCCAACTGGTAAAAGATGTGAGCGTACATGCCTGTGTGTGCTTTCGGGTATGTCTATGTGTGTGTGTATGCGCAAGTGTGTGCATGTACTCATCCGTGTCACTGACAGGTCAGGTTGGTGTGAGACGGGAATGCAGTGGTGACATGTCTACATAAAGGGTCACTGTTGAGGTTTTGTCTGAGGAAAGGTGAGGTCAGACTTGCTGTCAGCAGCCATGGGAACACTTGAGGTATGTATGAAGTGTGGGAAAGATCCGCAAACACGCAGCCCGACGTGACATGAGCAGCAACATGTGCATGTCACAGTGGCCTATTGTGGCGCTGACTCAGAGCAGTGAGCACATACTCTCACAGACAGAGCGCCGTCAGTGTCCACCACGTTCCACAGAGAAGGACGATCTCCTCTTGAGGTGCTTGTTCACAGTCAGAATAGTTTCAGGAGAAGTACCGCCAGTTGATGCACATTGCAGGAGCAATGATGGTTCAGCAGTTGAAGAACTGGCTTACCCGTAACCGTACTGGTTTCGCAATAGCCGTACTGGTTCAATAGTAACAGCTCTGGTTTATTAGTAACAATTCTGGTTTAGCAGCAACAGTACTGATTCAAGAGGAATAGTTTTGGTTCGATAGTAACAGTACTGTTTCAATAGTCTGGTTCAACAGTAACAGTACTGGTTCAGCAGTGTCAGTACTGGTTCAACATTGTCAGTGCTGGTTCAGCAGTACTGGATCAGGAGTAACAGAACTGGTTCAGCAGTACTGGTTCAACAGTAACAGTACTGGTTCAGCAGTAACAGAACTGGTTCAGCAGTACTGGTTATATAGTATCACTGGTTCAGCAGTATCAGTACTGGTTGCCATCGCTAGGGGGAGGTGCAGCAGCAGTGAGAAGTTAGCGTGTTGGCAGTGGTTGCAACCACAGGCATATCTTTTCTTTGTGGAAATGAAATAGCCCACGTGACCACATCAGAACCTGCTGGCAGGGCCAGACGAGCAGCGCCGTGACGCCAGCACTTCAAAGGACCAGGCAGGTTCAAAGCTAGCTACAATTTCAGAGCAGCAGAGAGGAGAATGGATCCACAGGTGGGCATCTCTATTCTCTATTCAGGCTGTGTGTGTGTAGGTGTGTGTGTGTGTGTGTGTGTGTGCACACAGGCATTTTCCCCTCTCATTGTGGTGTATGATGGACACTTGCTCTCTCTCTCTTTGTTTCTGGCTTTGTTGTCATATAATTTTTCTCCCTCTCAGTACTCTCTGTACTAAACTGTATTGCCCCCCCCCCCTCCCCCCTCTCCCCAACACACACACACACCGCCACCAGCCCTGCCACAGCCCAGGTTGGAGTGCCACCTATTGGCCAGTCCTTGTACAGTCAGTGTCAGACAGGTCAGACCAGAGTTTGCCACGGAAACACACAAGCTAAGAGGGGGAAGGGCGAGAGTCTCCATGGTGACGGTGTGTTTTTGTTAGCGCGCGTGAGTCAGGCTAGCGATGAGTCACAGTCAGGAGGAAACACACACTGAGTCACTTCACACAAGCACACACACACACACACACACACACACTGGGACAATCACACGCATGCACTCCCTCTCTCTCTCACTTTCTCAGGGGGAGCCAAATAAGGACAACTATACCAACATACAGACTGAGAGAGAGAGAGAGCCCATGAGACAGAGAGAAGAAAAGTCCGGTGAATGGGAGAGACAGGAAAAGAAGGAAGCCGAGTTGGGCCGAGATTAACGTCAAAGAAAGAGGAGTGAAAAGGAGGACAAATAAATAATTTGCCGATAAGAGAGTCTGCCGAGGGAGGCAGACAGAGAACGAGAGCGCTTTGATGACAAGAGCACACAAAGAGGGAAGGGGGGGGGGGGGGGGGGGGGGGGGGGGGGGGAGCAGGGAAAGAGGGCAGGATCGCGGGCACATGCCCACTCCCATGAGCAGCGTTTACATGGGCGGGGGAGGAAACGGACACACCTAGTTGGTACACACACCTCACCCTATTAACCCTCAGCCTATCTATTCCAAGATAACGCCTACACATAATATAGCAAAGGCCCTACCCTTGCGCATTGAAGGGCGCCATGTCTTTTGACGACGGCCCCGGTTTCGCTCGTACCGCGTGTGGCCTGTAGGCAGGCCCGGACGTCGTTGTCATCTTGATCCCCTTTCGGCAGTTTCTTTTCCCACAGCTGGCTGTTTGAGTGGAGGAGCCAGTGGCAGGGTTAACACGGTGGGCTCTATTGACTTGGATGCTCCAGGGCTTCATGTGTGTATCTGATGAGGTCTGTACACACTCCCCACAGACCCACTGCTCATCCCCAGCCCACTCACTTCATGTGTGATTTGGCTGCCAGTGGCTGTGTGTGTGTGCGTGTGTGTGTGCGTGTGTGTGTGCGTGTGTGCGTGTGTGTGTGTGCGTGTGTGTGTGTGCATGGACACATCTATCTGCATATTGTACTTTTGGGAGGAATTACGGTGTTTCTTCCATCGCTGTTTAAGAGTTAATTGTCAGTTAATTGCTATTGCTTGACTACATGCTCTTCTGGTTCTACCCATTGGCACTTATTTGCTTTTCACAATGTATGCTTCATGTTTTGGCTACCCGTGATGTTATGGGGGCTATCTCGTTGTTTCATTTCATTGACCTATGCACTTTTTGTAAAGCCCTTTCTTGTAAGTCGCTTTGGATAAAAGTGTCTGATAAATGAATACATGTAAATGTAATGTAAGACTGTGTGCATTTGTGTGTGTGTGTGTGTCTGTGTTTAGGTACTTGCTTGTCTAGAAGCAAATCTCAAGCGGAAAAGACAGTGCTCACACTTTCCTTGATGTGAAATGGAATAGTAGACAGAGACCAAACCAAACAGTAGCCCTCTCCTCTCTACACACCAAAATCCTTGCTTTTACTACATCATAAAAAGCATGTGATATACTCCAAGTCCTCAGCACTCTGCATCATAAACATCCCTCCCACTGACCCCTGGTGTCCCCCTGTGCCTTCTGAGCTCACAGATCAATCTGTCTGAGATAACATTATCATCGTCAGCCTGGTGGTGTCGAAGGGCCCTTTGGGAACACTGGGTCGTGATCTTTGTTACGAAAGGTTTGTTACGTGTTGGTTGTGTAACATGTGCACGTTCCTCCTCACATGAGCAGGTGAATGGTTAGAAACACGTGTAGACAGCCTGACTGGAAGTTACAGTCCAGCCCAGATGCACTGCCCCCAGGATACAGAGATCCAATTGTGTGTGTGCGTGTGTGTCTGTTGGGGTGTGTATGTGTGTTGGGGTGTGTGTGCGTGTGTGTCTTTTGGGGTGTGTATGTGTGTTGGGGTGTGTGTGCGTGTGTGTCTGTTGGGGTGTGTATGTGTGTTGGGGTGTGTGTGCGTGTGTGTCTATTGGGGTGTGTATGTGTGTTGGGGGGGTGTGTGCGTGCGTGCCTGTGTGACAGAGGGCAAGCATAATTTTATTTGTGAGTTCAAGGAAGTAGACAGATCCGATGATGTGACAGATACGGTCAGCAGGTCGGTTAAGGGAGCGTTGTATGGAAATCCCCCTCGGTCACCTAGTTGCTGACCACACTCCCTGTCCACTCTATCAATGCTTACATCGTTCTGGTTACACAGTCGCTCTGAGATGTTGTCTCAGAGAGTCTACCACACACTTTCATCCTCACATTAGTAACCGTGGTTCTTGTAAATATCGTCATCATCGTTACGTTGTTTTTCTTATTTATAAACAGGATATCATGTTTATCCTGTTGTGCACATTATTCCCAGTCTTGTGAATAATACTAAAGATCAAGTATTTTACAAGAATTCTTCTGTCTTTGGAAATGACAAACTCCCAGAGTAGACCTGCTGGTCTTATGTTACTAAGGGATATAAGATAAATACGCTTTTGGTGCTTCATATCCCATTCTGAAAACAAAGACTACACACGTTATTCGAGTTGTGATGACATATTAACAATTGATAAACTAGCCCCCCTTTTCCCCTGCCAGCCCCACCCCTCTATCCACCCTTTTTGCTCTCAGACACCTAGCGCCACATATCCAGATCATCCAGCCGATGACCTCATCTCAGGAGAATCCTCCCTCACACCCTCTCTATTTGGGTGTCGGGAGAGAGACGGAAGGAAAGTGAGAGAGAGAGAGAGAGAGAGAGAGAGAGAGAGAGAGAGAGAGAGAGAGAGAGGAGAGAGAGAGAGAGAGAGAGAGAGAGAGGGCGAAAGAGGAGACTAATCGGTGCAGAGTGTTCCCAACCTGCCCTCATTATCTCTGCTGGCTGTACTTACACTTAGTGACACGTTGAGTCTGCCTCAGGGGACTGGGTGGAGGCACCCCTATCAGAGAGACAGAGAGAGAGAGACAGAGACAGAGACAGAGAGAGAGAGAGGGAGAGAGAGAGAGAGAGAGAGAGAGAGAGAGAGAGAGAGAGAGAGAGAGAGAGAGAGAGAGAGAGAGAGAGAGAGAGAGAGAGAGAGAGAGAGAAAGAGAGAAAGAGGGAGGGAGGGACAAAGAGAGAAAGAGAGAAAGAGAGAAAGAGGGAGAGGGAGCGAGGGAGAGCGAGGGAGAGCGAGGGAGAGCGAGGGAGAGAGATTTACAAGGAGGGGAAGAATTGGGGAGTTGGAGAGAGGGAGGAAAGCTGTCATGCAGCAGATAGTGTGCGACAGAGCCTGAATGACGAGCGTGAGAGGCACGGAGGTCAAGAGAGCGGGGCACATCGAGAGGGGGGGATGAGGGAGGAAGAAAAGAAGGAGAGGAGGGCAGGAAAGGTGGTCTTGGGTGGATATATTTAGTTGGTTGAGGAGAGGGCAGTCTCCTCACAAGGGGGTTTCCAGCTGGGTAAATTTAGACTCTGGCTGTGTAGAAACAGGCAGGAAGGGAATGATGTGCATACGGTACAGGATACCAGACTGATGTAACCCAGAGCAAGAAGGCCACACACAAATCAACACATACACACACCCATAAACACGCATGTGTCCACACGCATATACACACTTGCCCAGCATTTCATATGGGACGCCTGCCATTGGAGACAAGCCTGCCGCCGTGAAGTACCACAGCGGACTACACAGATAGCTTTAGAGTCCAACCAACAGAAAGCGTTGTGAGTGCATCGTCCGGCAACCGGGTGTCAGACACCACCAGTGGATTAGACAGCGTGGAAGCCCACACTCCAGGGATGCAGTGTTCTGTGAGCATCCCTGTTGCTACTGTGGCTCAAATGAAAGAGGAGCCACAGCTGTGAAAGCAATGCTAATAATAATGAGAACCCAAAAAGCGAGCAGTCCGGGCAGCGTCGAGGATAATAGCATGCGTCCTGGCCGTGGAGACGGGAGAGCGAGAGCGAGCAACGAGCCGCAGTGACGCCATTGTGGTTCCACGGCACTTCCTGTCTGCGAGCCACAGTGTTTGTGTGTCTTGTCTCCATGGCGACTGCCAGCACATAAATACCGGAGTGAGAGAGAAAGAGAGAGAGCGGGAAAGAGAGAGAGAGGCAAAGGGGGGAGGGGGAGGGGGGAGAGAGAGAAAAATAAAGACACATCCATTACCCGTCTAAGTCAAGTGGACCCTGCCTGGGCCTCCCTCACAAGAGAAGCCAGGACTGGGTCGACTTTATGACTGAGCTCTGGACCCTCTTTTGTAGACGTGGTGCTACAGAAAAATTATATTGAGCTGAACTAAACCTTGGGTACCTTGGCCGGGTCTCACTGTCCCATGCCATATAGTATAATAAAGTAAAGTTATGTATAGTATAGTATAGTATTGTGTGGTGTAAAGTATAGTATAGTATAGTATAGGATATCATAGCATAGCATAGCATAGCACAGTATACTGTAGTATTGTTTAGTAGTAGTAGTAGAATAGAACAGTACAGTACTGTTCAGTATGGTACTGGATATAATGTGTGATAGTGTGATATCATGAGTGTATATTAGCTAGGGTAGTGGATTTGGTTCCCACTATAGACACACTCTTCTCTCTCTCTCTCTCTCTCTCTCTCTCTCTCTCTCTCTCTCTCTCTCTCTCTCTCTCTCTCTCTCTCTCTCTCTCTCTCTCTCTCTCTCTCTCTCTCTCTCTCTCTCTCGCTCTCTCTCTCTGTCTCTCTAACTCAATCTCTCTTTCTCTCTCTAAGGAAGAACGATTTCCTCTCTACTTGCTGATGTCTGATTACATCCCCGCTACCATGACAACCAAATTGAGTTTTCATCAAGGTTGAGATTAGTCACGTAGAGTCGGGTGATTCACTGTCTTAGATGAACATTCACTCTGATGTACCCACTTTAACACACACTAAGACACACACTCATTATGATATGAATATACTGACTAAATCTGGACTTTGCCCTCGACACCTTTCAAATACGTCCAAGAACTGTGACCCATATGGGCACTTCTGTTGCAAGGTTAACACTCTTCTCCTTTATGGTCCAAACACACAGACACGCTCAACATGCACACCCTCCATATATATCTACACTAACTTACCACACACACCGGACATGTACACTTGAGGACACACAAAAACACGGCAGCTTCATGCCCTACTGGAGGTGAGGACTGCAACGTGGTTCGCTGAATATTGGTAATGCGGGACAAAGGTTAAAGTGGGACACTTAAGCCTAATTGTCTGTAAAGACAGTCTGTCTGTCTGTCTGTGTGTCTGAGGCTCTATTATCTCAAGAACCGGGCAATGTATGAAGCTGAAAATCGACTGGGGTATTGCTCAGGACACGAGTAATAGTTGTGAAATCGTCCCACTTTATTCTCCGTACATGTCTAGAGAGCAGAACGCGGAGCTATCAGAACTGAGATCCAGGTGCTTGTAATAAGTGTTAGTTAACAGCTAATAAGGCCTTAATGCATTACAAAGTGTTATTAACACATATTCATCTCAATGAGCTTCTTATGAGGGTCATATTGAATTGGACATGTGCGCTTATCTCATCTTACGATCAACCTAGCCCTTACTGATATTGTTAAGACTAATATAGTCTTGTAACACGTAGGAATGTTACCAAGCATCTAACAAGGGCCTTGTTACATATTAACTAACTCTTATGATAGGCGCCTGGATCTGAAGTATTACCAGATCCTCTCCTACACACCCAACATAGGCCAACCACAGGCCATCTGAGGTCTCACACACACTGGAGCCAGATGTAGACAGATGTGTGATGTATTGTATACACACACACACACATATACACACACACACACGAGAGCCTCGTACACATCTACAGCAATGGCACATGCTGTCACGCAAACGAGCACCCTCATCATGCATGAATCAGGACGATACAAACAATCCCAATTGATCAACGCAAGTCTTCCAGTTAACATTCCCCAGTTCACAAAGGTCATTCATCTTCTTCATTTCTTCATGTGAAACAAACAGAACGTCCATAAACAAACAATCCGACTTGATTCTATTCAAAGACAAATGATGTGATCATCCGTCTTTGCGGCCCAGTTATGACATGTGCCCGTGTGTGTGGGTTGCTAAGATACTGCTTGTGTGTACAAGTGTGCATGTCTGTGTGTGTGTGTCTGTCTGTGTGAGGAATGTGTGACGTAGGTTTAGTGCTCACAGGCCCTGCCCGTCTAAGTGGCCTCCCTTTTTCTCACACAACCCAGGGCTCGCAGTAGTAAGGGAGGAGAGAAGTAGACGGGATGGAGGGAGGGTTGGAGAGAGGGATGAAGGGAGGGCTTGAGGGAGGGATTGAGGAGAAGTAGTAAAATCTCTGTTAGCCTCTCTCTCTCCCCATCCTCTCTCTCTCTCTCTCTCTCTCTCTGAGTCTCGTCTTACCCTTGGGTGAGGAAAGGGAGGTTTAGAGACTGTTTCAACAGTAGACAGGTGCAGATCAAACCACCATGGAAACACCCCGCACAGTCACTCCCCACCCGCCCAACCCACCCCCACGCCTTCAAGCCTGTTCACCACCAACCACCCCCCCGCCCCCGCCCCTCCCGCCCCAGCACTTTAAAGAGACCAGACAACTCATAAGATGGAGTCAAAGCAGTTGGTCCTCAAACATCCACCAGGAAACACTTTGCAAAGACGTCAAATGAATAAATTGTAGTAAATAGCCGCGCAAAAAAAACGTAACTTCATAATTTCCTGATTTCCAACTTTCCACGCTTTTGCTCCTTCTTTGGAATACAGACTGCCTGCAGTCGTGTAGCCAACTGTGGGGTGAAATAAACATTGCCCTTTATGACCAGCTGTGTGGCTAATTAGCTCCCTACCCCCTCCCTTACTCCTCTTCCTTTCCTGTAGCCCAAGCATCCTGCCAGTCAGCCAGACAGTCAGCCAGTCAGCCATTAAGCCAATCAGCCAGCCAGTCTACAGGGCTAAGAGCCTGTGAGCAAGGGGAGGTCCCAGACCGTCTGACGTTTTCAAACAGGAATCCCCTGACTGGGGTGGGGCCACAGAGCAGAGGGCCGGGCTAGTAGGATTGGCTGCTTACTCTCACCCGTCTGGCTCCCAGACACTCACTCTCACACACTCTGTCTGCACCGCTGCTGAAGGAAGGAGAGAGACAGAGAGAGAGAGAGAGAGAAAGAGAGCGAGAGAGGCTGCAACCTTGAAGTTCAACTAAGGCTGTGACTGAGAGTAAAGAGACAGGGAGCAAGGCTAGAGGAAGAGAGAGAGAGAGTGAGAGAGAGAGAGGAAGAGAAAGAGTCAAACAGACTTCATCCAGGTACGTTATGCTTCCAGACTGGATGTTATTCTTGGTCTAGACGAGAACTGGATTGTTTTATTGTTTTATTGTTTTATTATCCTCTGGAACTAGACGGTATTCTTTCTTGTAGCTTTCAATGGAGGGTGTGTAAGTGAATTTGTGTGTACTCATGAAAGGAATAACTTCTCTACAACAGCCTCAACAACCTGTGGATCTTTCCAATGAGACTGCAGTTTATGATAGCTAAACAGACGCAGTTGGGATATGGGAAAAATGGTCCTGATCTAAGAACTGATCTCTGGCAATAAAGTGTCCAGTCAAAGGTCAACTGTAAATAGTTTTCTATTGAATGGGATATCTGTTTCAACTTTCTATGTGCCTGTCTGTATGTCTGTCTTCCTCTCGGTCTACACGTCTGCCTGTCCTCATGTTCTGTCTCTCCTCCTCTGTGTGTGTGTGTGTGTGTGTGTCTGTTTGTGTCTCTGAGTGTGCCTGTCAACCAGCCTTGGGTTTGGCACAAGGAGCGGACAAGGTCATAAAAAGTTCTGGAAAAGCAGGCGAAAAGACGCTGAGCGGAGCGCCCAAACATTCCTCTCATTGTTCTGAGGCCCTGTAAGTCTGCAGAGAGCCTCCATGAAAGGCAGGGAATCCAGCTATCCTGGTCGCAGTCTAGGGGATTAGTCTGTTCAGGACTGGCCCTGTCTATCTCTCAGACTCACCCAGGGAATGCAGCCCTCGCGGAGCTAACCTTAAGTTAGGGCCAAACGGTTCCAAACTAGGGTAAACTGAGACTAGAGTTTACTGGTGTCCTATACCCTCCATTCTCCAGCAAGGCTACTGTCTGGGATTTCACCCCCAGACCACAGCAGCCCATTTGGGGATGGTGGCTTGGGGAGACAGCTTAGCTGCGTGGAGGTTTTTACTCCCCCCTCTCTCACTGTTCCCATTAGCCTACTGCTGTCTGTGGGCATTGGGGAGAGGGGCGGTTGTCAGAGATGGTACAGAGGAGAGGGATAGAGGGAGAAGAAGAGGGAGGTGGAGAAGAGGTATTGGAACAAGGCCAGGTTTGATGGGGCTGATGGAGTTCCTAGGAGTGGGCTGGGACTGTGAGATGGTGGCGTGGTGGAATAAGACAGGGTGCGTTGGACTGGCAGGCTAGTGTGTGTGTGTGTGTTTGTGTGGTGTGTGTGTGTGTGATGTGTGTGGTGTGTGAGGCAGTGCAGTGTGCCTGTGGCCCAGCGGCCCTGGGCTAAGTACAGGGCTGGTGCTGGTTCTGGTGGTGGTGGGGTTTGGCAAAGGATCAAGCCCAGGGTAGGGTTACACACGCTGGGCTGGGGGAGAAGACCACGACTAGGCCTGGTCTGGCCGAGCTGGGCTGGGCTGGGCTGGGTACTGGTCTGGAAAGCCTTTGAGATTTTCACTAAGCCTGAAAATACTTTTTATTTTCAGACTTATTTCCCACATGAGACCCGTTGTGTTGATTCCACCACTGCACGTTTCCTTTCATTGCTTACCGCTGCAAAAATGGAACAAAAAAATTTGAAATGGAGCCATCTTGAATTTGAATGTCATTGAATGTCAGACACTCAACATAATTGTGCACTCACACGCAAGGCAAATTACACATGAGCGTACACTCACATGCACACAGCACACACTCACACATACTCTCACAGGAACAGGGTGTGGTATTTTGTAAAGGTGTGTGGGTTCAGAAAAGTACAGTAGGTTAAAGTCAATGTGAAATCCTTTCTGCTGTGTCAGGGTCCATTATATCTGGGGTTTTATCTTTTCAACCTTGTCAACTAGTCTAGAAAAAGTATATTTTTTCATGACCAAAAACATTTCTTTTGCTAAATATTTGGAAATTGTTACCTCACACAAGTCCAGATTTTTTTTACCAAACAGAAAAGTTAAACATTTTAAATATTTTCTAAAGTTCCCAAAAAAGTCACATTGTGGTCTAATCATGTGTCTTTGACAAAACTGCTTTCATAACATCTGTGACAAAGTTCTGTTTTAGCGTTTTTTCACACCCACCAAGGTGAGACTGCTATCAACCTGGACTCTATTTGTACTCCATTGTTGATTTATAAGACATAGGTCAAAACCCTAGTTCACACACTGCACATTTGCTCAGCGGAACACTGACCACGTTGTTTGTATATTGATTGTGAGCGCACTGTGAGTCTGTGTGTGCTGAGTGGTAATTGAGTGTAGTGCATGCGTGTGTTGGCCCTGCGGGCCTGCTTTGGTAGGCCTGGGTAGAGAAGCTATGTGCAGAAACAACAGAGACTTGAGGGCCAGCTGTCTCAACAGAGTGTTTTCCACTTAATGGTATGCCCTTATGTCAACGACCCTATCGATGCTGCCGTCAGAGCCGCGCACAGGGGAGTGAGGACATCAGTCTCGGGCAACACCCTGAGAGGAACAGGCCACGTCTACACACGGTCACGGTGTATTAGTATACAGAATATGTGCACGCACATTCACACACTCACGCACCAGAAACCCCCAAAAGTAAAAGATGTTGCCACTGTTGGACATCTGCTTCTGAGTATCACTCAATGATCGCGTTTTCCTCACACCACACTGTACACTTTTGCTCAGAGTGCAAAACAAATTGGCATTCATTGCAAGGCCTGAGAATCAGCAAGTATCCACATGGGTGGCATGCTTCCATCACGGACTAGAGGCTAGAAGTCTGGCGCACTGAAGTAAGAATGGGAGAGAAAGGGTCAATGCAGAAGTGAGAGACATTCGTTAGAGATCCTTAAATGAGAGTTTGAGGTGAGGCGGCGTGCGTCACTGTGCGTGCTGTCATTGGACAGGCGAAGGAAGGAATGAGCTCATGTGTATTAAAGGCTGCGGGTTCGATTGAGGAAGGAGGAAAAGAGCGGAGGGCCAATGGAAACGATGAAACGATACAAAGAAAATAAGAGGACACGAGTCCGAGCAGCAGCCGCCCGAGATGTGGGGACAGAGAGAGCGGCTTTGACTTGATGGAGTAGAGGAGAGCAGGGAGGTCTGTTGGATGGGTGTTGGAGACCTCATATGACCTTTGGTTTCAAGGTAAGGATAGTTCGAGCCAAGGGCCACACATGGTGTGAGTATGTAGTAAAAGGCAGAGGCCTTTTGAATCATGGAAAGGATTTACAAGTAGTTTCATTTCTGTTTATGGTCTCTGTGTCTGTGAACTCTGAGCCAACTGTAACTCACTTTGTGAAGAGATGTTCGATGGTCACTCAGGTACTTCAATTGAACTCTTAATTGAAAGTCAGTCAATGCTCATACCACAAATTATAGAGGAGAGAGAAGAAAGAGTAAAACTTGCACACACACCGATAGAAGAAAAAATAGTGTAACTTTTCTTTAATTCTATTTTCTTCTCAGCTCTAGGATCAGGTCTATTGTAGCTGTGTCTCTAACATGCTGTGATTGGTTAATTGAACCATTTTGTTCATGTTAGCATTTGCCTGTGGTGCGGCGCCACAGCATGCTAACGTTTGTATCTCTTCTAAATGTTGGTTTGTGTGGGCTGCACCTCACAATGGCATTGTTTGTTACCTTTTTAAACCTAGCAGAAAGCTAACACACTGCTGACATTCTACGCCATTTGGTGGTGATGCAACACGTTAGCATGTTAGCGATTTGCCATAACAATGGCTCATAGGTTTTCCCGAATAAATGTATTTAGAACCTGGAATTCCCCAAAAGTGAGATGACTCATCTAGCGCACAGGGTCCAGGAATACATCCATTGTCTAAAATAAGAAACATTAAGTACCACTGAGACCATATGACATCCACGTCATAGAAAGGAAACGGGCAAAGAAACTAAATAGCTAGTGAATGTTCTTTTTTTGCCAGTCTCATTTAGTTTTGAGCCTTGCCATTTATAAGTCTGCTACCTCAAGCTTGAACCCCAAACCATTTTGTTGTGGGGTATTCTGACGCTGTTGTTTGTGAACAGAGGGAAGGTTTTGTTAAGGTTGTCTCTGACTGAGGACCCATGCTCTCCAACCTTTTCCCCAGACGGGGGCACAGAAAGGAGCAGAGCGCAACTCTCATCTGCAGGGGATTGTCACTTGGCGGGACTTCCTTCAGCCCTGATTCTCCATGCTGTCATTGAAAAGCTATTTTTATAAGAGGCCACAGGAAGCTAGCCTCAGAGAAGCACCCACGTTGCTGAAAAGGGGCATCGACAACGACCTGCACGTGACAAGGGCCCAGCAAACTCACAGTCTCTCACACTGAAACATGCGCGCGCTTGTCTCGGCTCGGCTAATTCATAAAACTGGAAGTAGTGAGGGAGGCCAAATGAGGAAGTAGAAGAAAAGCAAACCCACTGATGAACCCCACCTCTGTCCTCCCCACACACGCCGGCTAATATATCGTCTGCCAGCCAGGGGAATTCCTGGTAGAGTGATTTTTGCACCTATGACTGAATCACATTGCCAGGGATTTCCAATGGCTGGCATGAAATGATCAACCTGGGGTTGGGATGAACTGGGCTTGTCAGGGCACCACAACACAGACATGCTGTACTATGAGCCAGGCTTGTGCACGCAGTCCCACTTGCATTCTCTCTCAACTTCTCTTGCTCTTTAATGTTTTCTCTTTCTCCACATAGTACACACACACTCACTCAGGACACAAGACCCCTGGTTACGTGGCAGCAGGACTTAGCCCACATGTGAACACTGTAAGTTCCCTCCATGTTCACAGTGGTTAAGTTCTGCCACCACGAAGCCTCAGCCTGCGGTAGTGGATGATCAACCCAGCGTTCAAGAGCCCTGACCGGGGGTGAAAGTATCAGAGGACCCCTGCCTGCTTAAGGAAGAAGTGTTACTTTGTGGTCCAGTGTTTTACTATTAGTTTTATGGGAGACACCATTTCCAGTCTTTTGTATCTGTTGTTGTTCTGACTGATGTGGCTGTTGCATTATGGAGTTTGTTTAGTGCGTTATATATCCCATGTACTGGCTGTCTTTGAAGGTCTGTGTACACAGGTGATTAATGTCAGTTTAACCCTCTACATGAGGGTTTGAAGCTGGAGCTGTATTCATATCTGAGATAATGCATGCCCATCCATCACAGTCTCTATTCTTTACATGATTAGGGTTAGGGTCTGTCTGCGCTACAGTGTGTCTGTGTTTGTCGAGTCCATGCATGTATGTGTTTCGTCTGGGCATAGTTTTTTTTGTTAGCGCGCTACTACTCTTTCTTATATTGGTTATGTCGGCTTCCCAATTTCCTCAGTGGGCACATGTGAGTCTTAGTCGTGTGGTGTGTTCCCATAGGGTGACTTAGCCTGCCTTCACATTCACTCAACATATTCTAACATCTGCTCTGCAGAAAACTGCTGGTGGAAGTCTGGAGGTTACGAAACACAACGTGTTCTTTGTCCAGCTACTGTTAATGAACCCTCTGATCTCTTTGTACCGTTCTCAATGGCATCTCAAGACGTGAATGTTTTTGTAATAATCAGTCAAATGGTGTGCAACTTTTGCACTTGAAGTGTTATCCTCTGACGTTTCTTTAAATGTGTGCAGGTCTGAGGGTGGGCTAAATACATGAATGTGTTCAATGTGTGCTTGCATATATGTGGTGTAGGCCTAAATGTATATCATATGTGTGTGTGTCTCTCCATTCCCTCACGGGGCTGGTCTCCCGTGCCTGCTGTGCTGATAATCAGTGTGTGACATTCGCTGGCTCAGTTCAGCAGGAACAGGGGCCTGGTCTAACCTCCAGACCCAGAGGGAGAGACAGGGAGAGAGACATTTCAAAGTCCCGGCGATGAGAAGCTTGTATGGGAGTGCCATGTGGTGACAAAAGTTTGGACTAGCAGCCAGTCTTGCCAATCTCCAGGCCACGCGTTCCCTCTGGCAGCAGGGTAAGAGTCCTGCTTATCTGCAGTGCGCATACACACACAGCAACACATCCTCCTCTATCTTCTCTGACGTGAAAGTAGGTAAGGTAGGTAGGTACTTTGTTGATCTCAACGAAAAATTGCTCATGTCGGCTGACCTCGACGAGGTGAGTCATTCGCTCCTTCCTATCATTGTTATGGTCTCACCCAAACCTTCAACAGCACTGAACGGACCTGAAGGTTGTGTTGTTACCAAAACTGGACTGTGTGCTGTGACCGTATACTGCGCAGGAAAGTCATCCTTGACAGTGAATTCCAATACTGTGAATTTACTCATGCTCATTTGTGTACTAATGTGACTTGTGATTGGCTGCCAGAATGAAATAAACTGAAGATACTTCTATTGTGAGTGTCTGAGTGGTCTGTAATGTTTGTCATCACTGGTAGATTGGCTGACGCCAGGTATAACTTGTAAAAAGAGTTTGATTTATGAAGTCCTCTCTGTCTGAAAACTGCGCATGCATCCTTCTCACTCGTGTTCGTTCTCACCCCGTGATCTTCTCTTTTGTGCTCCGTCGTGTTTTACGATGGAATCGTCTCTGTGGTGAAATCTGTCACCTTTCACAACACTGTTGACGTCTATTGGGGAACAACAGGCTAAAATCGTAAATTCCAGAGAGGCCACTTTGCAGAAAGATCTAACGAAGACACTCTTGTGCAACTCGGGTTCAAACGTCATGGCTGACAATAACGTCATCCACTGTACACCTGTATTCGCACCCCGAGAGTCAACATTGTAGAGAGAGATGTTAATTTGTTTTTACAGTGTAATTACTTAATGATAATGAGTGATGATTCTGTGAGATACTATGAATGGGGTTTTAAGATATGGGTGTTTACTGATAACAGAGGATCAACTAATATACAATTATGCAAATGTTGTACATGGCAGAAATGCCCCACCAGAATATTTTAAAAGAGCTTGCTTATACTTAAAACAAGTACATTTGGAAGCAAGAACATTTTCCCTGACAAGATTTCTTAAAATAATGTGTGCTAATATTATGTCACTAGATAATCAATGTATACTACAAACAAGCCTAACTAGACTTAAAATCTAAAAACAAGTTACCACACTCAGATGTAGAGTTTTTGCAGTGCAGAAACTAGTAGTGTAGTGATGATGATCAGGACCAGGTGTGTTTATTGCTGAAGAGGAACAGGTGAGGGCAGATTTGTTGCCCAGCAACCGGAACGGGGTACGTTTAGGAACGTAACACAAAACAACCAGACGGGGAAATCAGCTCAAGGGGATGGGGTTGTGACAATCATATCACGCAAACCCCCTTACAGTTTCAGATCAGGTTGTGTCTGTTGCACAATGGGACATTTTATCAGAAGGATGTCTGCCTCCATGGTTGCCTAGGAGATTGAAGTGTTTCTGAATACATGAGATATGCACCATACACGACACTGTGGGCTAACATGGCAGCTGATCACACAAGGTGCTCCAGGTGTTCAACTGGAGGAACAAGGTTCATCCTCCTCGTCTCTCCGCCATCCCTCCCCGCCCCCCCCTCTCCCTGCGACAGCTGAGGCGGCAGTCCACCATCGTTACCAGGGTGATAATGGCAGTAATGATAAGGATGCTGATAAAGAGGTTACTGCGGATCTGAATGTTTGTGCTGCCTGTGTTGTCACCGAGGCAACCAACGCCTTGTCCGTCAGCAGTGGCAGTTGGTTGCGTCAGCGAGGGATACGTGCACCGGGGCTGCACTTCCTGTTTCTGAGAAGGCAGCTAAGGTGAACCCCCTTCTCCCCTCTTGTCTGTTCTCTTTCTCGTTCTTTGTCTTTCTCTTAGTTCCTTTCATGTGCTTCACTCTTTCTCAGTCCTTCTCTCTTTCACTTTTAAACCGCCCACACGCACACACGAACACATACCCCCCCCTACACACACTAATACACACACACACACACTCCTGTATCTACTCTTTAGTCTGCATGTGCCATATTTCCCTTACACGCCCCAACTCACCTGCAGGTTAGCCTGGCAGGGTGCTTGGGCGGGAGTTCCCATGGCAACATAACAGGTAAACAGTGGAGAGAAAGATTAGAAGCCAGGACGTTGCTCTTTGATAGGGAGTTTCATACTCACACACACACACACACACACACAGATAGATACATACACACAGATAGATACATTCACACACTACACACACAACAGACTTCCCAACACTTTTACTCCACCCTACAGCTGTGGAGCTGCTTATCACGTTTCATGTGCATCATGTTCTCTGGGCTCTTTCTTCTAGCCTGCCTTCCTGCCTCCCCTCCTCTCTCCTGCCTCCCCTTCTTCCTCGTGCCTTCCCTTAGTCCTCGTGCCTCCCTCCCTGCCTCCCTTTCGCACAGTAGAAAGCTGCCACTCTGGCTGCAGCACAGACATAATTGCCACTATGACTGCAGTGCCCAGCCACATCACACAGACTGCTGATTGTTCCAGAGGAGAGGGGGCTAACACTGTGGACTCTGTCCACAGAAGCCACACAACATTATCATAGCGTGACTGCAACTCATCTATGTTCACACACACACAGTTCTGGGCAGCACAAAGCAGATTGTCACACACACTATGAGTACTTCCCAATTAACAATCATACACACACACGTGAACACGGAAATATACACCCACACACGCAAAAATTCCAAACGAAAAATACAAAGAAATATGTCAAACGTGGACACATACAGTCACTACCAAAGCACTATCTTCTTTCAGTCACTCCTTCTCCCTGTCACCATTGATAAAAAAAAAGAGTTAAACAAACATAAGCATCCATAGGTGATGGAAAGTCCATACAGGGAGGCCTTTGTACAGTCAATCCAGCTTCAAGCCTTAGGTAAACACACACTCTACAGCACACACACACTCTACAGTATGTACACACATGCACACACAGCACCACAGAAGCAAACAGCCAATAGGAAATGAACGAAACATTGAATGGAAAAGCAGTTTAAGCAGAAAGAGAAACGCCCTGACAGGAAAGGACACATTGGGCTGAGGTTTCGGGAAAGTTGACCTTATCCCACTTATATATTCTCTTTTTTACCCGCCTCTCCATCCAGGAAGGAAAGATCACACAGTGCTTGCTAAATATGAAACTGACAAATACACATTTCCCCTACCGCTGGGGGCTACTTGGGACAATTTGGAAGCTCCCAAATACTGAAGGTTGCAAATATTATTGGGAGGGGAGGATGACGTGGATGGGAAGTCAGGCGACAGATATTACATATCAGTAGGTTTAGTTCCCATAGAAGAACACTGTTTTAACAAGGAAAAACACTTTGTCATCGCTAGAAAGGTTGACTTCCTATGAAGGTCTGTCACTAAAACCTTGTAACAAAAACTTAATTTTCCTAGACACTTTGCAAGGTGAATAAAAGTGTTATTATGAAAGGAACTTGATTCTTATTGAAAATACTGCAGCTCAGACCATGTGTTCTGCACGCATGTTTGATCATCGTCACAGAATAAACCACGCATGCAATTTTAAATTCCCTCTTGAGTTCTCCAGGGGAACGGAGGGGGAGGAGCCTCACCCCTAACAGCAGCCAAGTGATTGGTGGAGTTGTCACCTGACAGGACCTTGCATTCCTCAGAGCCCACAGCTTCACAAACACCCTTGAACTCAAAGCGTTCTCACCTAGCCTACAAAACGAGCCAGTGCCAGACCTTCTGCCACACCTTGGCTGAATAAAAGGTAGTCCATAGGTGTGAAAAGTTATTGTATGAAACTGACCCAATCTCCATTTACATTTACAGTTAGTCATTTAGCAGACGCTCTTATCCAGAGCGACTTACAGTAAGTACAGGGACATTCCCCCGAGGCAAGTAGGGTGAAGTGCCTTGCCCAAGGACACAACGTCATTTGGCTCAGCCGGGAATCGAACTGGCGACCTTCTGATTACTAGCCCGATTCTCCACCGCTCAGCCATCTGATTCCCACAATTCAATCTAAGAACTGCTGTTGGACACGCAGGCACTTGGTGCAGCAGTCCTATTTCGGGACACCAGAGATGAGCCCACAGCACTCATCATAATCTACTTGATGGTTCACAATGACGATGCCTCCTTCTAGTTACAATCATGACTGACACTAGATGAGGTGCTGGAGTCCCCTTATGGATCGATCAGGCATTACAGCGTTTGGTCAATATCCACTTTAAACACACACGCCATCCCAGTATATGTATTTATTTACATGTACAGCCATGTTATTTCAGTCATATTTAGGTCAAGAGCAGGTGAAGGAAGATCATGTCAAAACCAGAGTTATACGATCATCACATTAGACCCCTGTGTAAGCAGAGATGGGATGCATGCACCACCAAGGTGTTTTCTCTCTCAAGTGAAATACATACAACTTTTAACTGAGACAGAAAAACTAAAATTATGACTTTTATCCGAGTGAGATAACAGCCTAATAGTTGCGATAATTCACTTGCTTGCTCTGTCTCATGCATGACTGTTTATTACAGTGAACATCTTTGGTAATGTACACCATGCTAAACCCTCAGCTCATCCTAAACAAACCTCGTACACCCAGGGCATAGACAGTGTGTGTGTGCGTGTGTGTGTGTGTGTGTGCGCACACTTACTGTGCTGTGTCACAGCAAACTTGACTTCAGTGTCACTATATGTCTTTCTTCCACTTTTCACCAGGTCCTGGAGCCCTGCTTTAAGTGCAGGGCTGGATTCTGGTCTGACATCCTTCTTGCTTTGCATGTTGCTATAAAAAAATATATTGAAATAAATAGTATTGAAACTTGAGAGAATCGAGAGAACTCCAGACGTGCTGCGTGTGTCAAGTAGGGGAGATTCCGTCAGTCTTTCCTGTCGGCCATCAGGCGGTCGGCGTTGAGGGCAAACGTCTCCGCTACCAGCAAGGGGAAGACTATGGAGGCATCAGCGTACACCTAGTGGGACCAGGAACAACAACTAGTTTACCAGCCCAGTCTGTTTAGGACAACAACACTGGTGACATGAGTCTCCACTAAATATCATTTGTACAGAGCGCAACAAAACTTTGAATTGAGTAAACTGGTAAAAGTCTGTGAAAATAATCAAATCAAAAAATATACATTAAATGTTATGCAAGTGTATGCAAGTTCAATATTAGTTATGACCTTGCTTATGCTTATACCAAGTTAATTTGGCTACAAGTGCAGTAAGAAAATAGTTTTATAAAATGATGTGTTGTTTACATAAATTAAGTCACTAGAACTAGGAACACGAGTCCAACAAGAACACTAGAAACCAGTCCAACAAGATTTAAGATCTAAAAACAAGATAATCACGCTCAGCGATATGGAGAGTTTTTGCAGTATAGGATCTTGTTCATCTGGTGATGGGTCTGGTGAAGGGTCATAGTGCCGTGGAGGTACCTTGACGGGCTTAGCCTCCATGCGAATCTTCCCCCAGGACACTGCCTCGTCAGGCCGGGCCCCAGAGTCAGAACCGTCAAACTCCTGGCCCGTGTTCACAAACACAGCGTAGTCTGCTCCGTTCCTCTGAGGAAGAGGCGGAGGCGGTCGAACGAGAGAAAGGAAAAGAGAGATACACAGAGGAACAAAACACAAATCATATCGAATGAAAACAAAGTTGAATTTAGATTCCGTCTTTAAGAATTCAAAATTGAAATGACACAAAGTACTAAAAACTGGTAATAAAAGAATATGGTATTCATATCAAATTTAAAACTTTCAAAAACACCATAATGAAACTAAACGGATCAACCACTGGAAAACAAAACGGCAATAAAATAACAAATGAAATGAGTAAACAAAAATAAAACTAAAGATCTGCTAAAGTCACTGAATGTATTCACCATGAGGTTTGCGTTGGCAATATGATGCTTTATCAGCCCTCCTCCAAGAATGATCATCCCTGTGCTCTTGGCAAACACAGCTCTGCTGTTTAACCTGCGAATATCTGAAACATACTGATCGTGAGTGTCATGACTAGCGACCGTGTACTAACTTCTTGTTAAATGGTGATGGACACAGAGCCCTCCCTGTCTCTGACCTTCCACTATATCCAGCACCAGGCCAGGGTTCTTGTAGGAGTGGAAGTAGATCATGTCTCCTAGAGAGCCGTCAGTCAGAGCAGGGCTGAACACCGGGATGTCATTCTGAAACACAAAGGCGTCAATATCGATCAACAATAGGCGTACAGTATTCCACAGCTGCGGTAAGCGTCTCTCTGACATTTCCTGTCATTATACACTATATCACAATATAGTAGAAATGCCCTTGAAAACATGTATTTAATACATTCTTTAAAGTGCAATACTCCTTTAAGTTGAATTCATCGTGTCTTCGACCATCTATAGTGCCCTGCAATGTCAAAGAAGAGCGGGTTCAGATCTCACCTTGTAGGCCCAGTAGTAGACAGAATCCGGGTTGTTGATCTCCTTCCCCAGTCTGTGGATCATCTTCGAGGGCGTCCAGCGTGTACCCTGAAGATGGTAGGAGGTCAGAGGTCAAACTGGCCATTTGACCTAGCAGAATACATGCTAGCATCATGGTCTTGTGACAAAGCCCTACCTCTGTTGTCTGCTCCTGCACCATCTGGTCCAGGATGGGCATCAGCCAGTCCTCAAACTTACAGTAGTTATCATTGGGCACCAGAAGGTTCCCTATTCTATATGGGGAAGGAGGGAGGTAGGGGGGGAGAGAGAGAGAGAGAGAGAGAGAGAGAGAGAGAGAGAGAGAGAGAGAGAGAGAGAGAGAGAGAGAGAGAAAGAAAGCAAGAGTAAAGACAAAGAAAAACGAAGAGGAATTGTGAGGATGAGAAACAACACTATAAAACTGTAACGACCCTGCTCGCTCTCGCTCTCGCTCTCACTCTCGCTCTCGCTCTCTCGCTCTCTCTCTCTCGCTCTCTCTCTCGCTCTCTCTCTCGCTCTCTCGCGCTCTCGCTCTCGCTCTCTCGCGCTCTCGCTCTCGCTCTCTCTCTGTAAGCCATAATGGATACACTTTTATCGTTATTGAGCTTTAACTGCCAAAGTCACTCTTGTACTGTTCCACTGAGCTCTTTCAGGTGAGATCCAAGTCTGGATCCTCTCTATGGCGATGTTCCCTGTTTCTATGGCGATGTTACCTGTTAATGCCTCTCTGGCGCAGCTCCTTGCCTGACAGGCTGAACTCTCCCAGGAAGGTGGGGGCCATACACTTGATGAGGTCCTCCTCTATACCTCCAGCTGTGGTCACTATCACATCCACCTAGACAGACCAGGTGGGGAGAGGGGGAGCGTTAGAAGTGAAACCTCTTTATCCCTCTGATCCAGTGGATGAGACTTTTGTGGAGAGCTGGTGGTTGTTTTTGTAATGGGTTGTAGTCTCACCATTTTGTGCTGGGCCAGGTAGCGTATAGACTCCCTCACTCCAGAGCTGATGAGGTTGGAAGTGTACCCCAGAAAGATGGTGCAGCCTGACTGGGAAGAAGACGCAGGCTCTGACGAGACTTCACTTCCCTCTTCCTCCTTCACTGCCTCCAGACGCTTGTCAATCTGGGGTTATGAGGGCAGAGGCCAGGGAGAACCACGTTACCACGGAACATGGGGAGCATTTAGGTCGACAGCTACCATGAAAACCACATCCAAACAACTCAGCAGCCTATGGCACTGTGTAATCCATCTGCAGAGTTCTTCAACAGGAAACATCAACATTATTAATATGGCATCGGTAACCCAATATAATAACATAAAATCTGAGATACGAACAGCCTGGTCCTCTACCCACCATCTTGTTGATTTCCTGGATGGCCTGGCCCATGCTACTGGCCTGGAAGCCTGTAGTAATGTAGGACTGCAGAAGGGCACGGTGGTCCACCCCTTGGTTAAAGTCATAGCCCCGGATCTTGGGCATGTCCTCTGGGAGGGCGGAGCTTGGCTTCAGCACCGCCTCCATCGCCACAGAGGGGGCATGGTCTGCCATGGCTTTATCTTCTGATAAAACAACAAGAACAAAAGAGAAGGCATGTATTAAGGATGCAAGGGAAAAGGTTGAGATGTGCTACTGTTTTAATGAAGGTTTGTGGTGCACTTCTTACAACCCCAATTCACTTAAGTGGATTTCATCCCAAATTCAGGCTACTCTTACAAAACAAGAATAAGAAGGAGGTTTGTTTCGGAAGGCAGGTTCAAAGAGCGAAAGACCGGATCCAGTTCATGCCATCAGCGGACAGCAGCTTGGCTTGAATAACCACCCAGAAGGGCAGAAGAGCGCTAAACATGGAAGATGCCACCTCAGAAGACACAGGCTGTGCTCCATCTCAACATGGACTGTTAATGTAGCCAGATAGGGTCTTACGAGTTGGCACTGTCAGGTTTGGGTCCAGGGTTTGACAGAACCTCTTGAATGATGGACTCTCCAAAAGACTTAAGGGCACAATGTTCTCTGCTATGGCATTAGCTAACAGAGTGGGGCTCTGTAGTGGGCGAGCATGGGTTGGACTTGATTTCTTCACCCTGGGCATAGACTCAAAGAGGGCAGGATGTACTCTCTGGAACAAAGATGGATACAAATGTCTATCACTTAACTCATGACTCATAAGGTTAAATCAGTCCCAATTACACATCAGTATGAAATATATTACCTTTATATGCGCGTGCAGATTGGAGAGAGCCTTCCTCGAGCACGCTATTGATCGGTTGCAGTGTCTGCACACAGCTTTGAAGTTTCCCTCTGTGTCTTCAGGCATGATGTAGTGTTCCACAATCTTGGATCTCCCTGGTGCCATCTTATTTTGCTTTAGTGCTTATGCGGCTACTTGACTCCAGAAACAATGTTTAAAGGAATGCTTTTATCTGCAGCAAAGTCTAAACTCAAGAACTACCAAGCTAACTTACTAGCAAGATACAAAACCAGTTCTACAATAGCTAGTTTACAACTTCACAGCCCTAGTCCATCTGAATTGTAAAATAACAGATGTGCTCAATCACCGGTTTAACATGGGCAGGTGTACATTTCTAACTAAGATTTCTAGTATTGTATTTCGTCGGTATTCTAAGCCAGCGAGCCTAAAAGAAAGAACAGTCCCGCCTACTTTTGGTTGGTGGACAGAGCAAATTTGTATTGGACACGAAAACTGTCAGTAGCCGGTCAGTGCTACATTAGTGACAGGCCAGAAGTCTAAAGATTATATCGGTAATGTACAGTGACAAACGAAGCAACATACCACGTTTTGTAGATAAGTGGGTGGTCGTCTTATCAGAGGATGCTGGTAAAAATGGTCATTTCATTGCATTAAAAGTATCCAATTACTACTGGGGCTAAAACCATAGGCTAAAACGCATGGGGCTTGTACGCTGCGCACAAGTAATATGTGCTACGGAAAGCGCAAAGGTTCAAATCTAGCAGACATGTTTTCTCACTTGTCAAGTGTTGCCAAGTGTAATAATGCGGTAGTGGGTACTAGTATTCAGATGTTTACCCTACGCCACCAATACACATGCAGGCACACAAACACTAGAGTTCTTCTTTCCGATATGCACACCCTTAGTTCTAAAAGTTAGTTTTATTTTCTCAGCATCAAACGTATGTAGGTGTAGCCTACTTAATTCCATCTCCCACAATTTCCTTTTATCCAGTCTGATGGTGAGGGATGCGTGTGATGTAGCTGTGACATTTCCCAGACCTGTGCATGTGACCTTTACTCCTGACACACTTCACATAAGCTTTTGAAGTGGCCTCTGCAGAGTCCACAGAGCAGAGGAAGAGAGGAGAGGTTAAAAAGGAGGCCAGACCCCACACTCAGTCAGAAATGAACATCAAGCTTCATGCATTAGGTTCCAATACATATTTCTCTTCGATATACATATAGTACTTTGTTTGGCACTTGGAATAAACGGTATATGGGACATGTGCATTTTCTCTTTGGGGGATAATGGTCTGATTTATCTTCCTTTATCTACATTTGGGGAGAGAAAAGAAACAAATAATTTGACCTCCACCAGGGCTTGTGTCTTCTGCTGAAGAGAATGTCAGGGAAGGTGTGCAGCAGCAACAGCGTGTTACAGGCACGGAAGGCTGTAGAACAACTACGAGTGGAAGCTAGCATAGATCGAATTAAGGTGAGTACCGTTGTGTGTGTTCTTCTGTCATGGTGAGTTTAACATTTAATTGGATACAGTACCAACTTTTTTACCCAATTTTTATGTCACCGTTTCCATCGAACGTTCTAGTTTTAAGTTGTGTGTGTTCTCGCATCCCTACCACATCCTTCCCCTCAGATTTCACTGGCAGCTGCAGAGCTAGTGCAGTATTGTCAAGAACACAAACGAAGTGACCCTCTCCTCACCGGCATCGCTGCCTCCTCCAACCCCTTCAAGGACAAGAAGACCTGTGTGTTGTTGTAGACCCTCGCCACTCTAGACACTGATGCCTAGGTTACAGATTTACACTTCATTGGTCATCTAAATGGTTACAATTCTGCTGTGGACTGCTCTCCATTCTCTCTAGATATGTAGCATAGTGTCTTGACATGTCAGGTTTGGACACAGCAGCCTGTAAAGAAATGAATGTTTGTTTATTTAAATCGGAGAAATTACAAAGTTTACACACACAGTAACAAAGTATTTTGTTCGATCAACATTGTTAATTTTAGGGTTGGGATGACTTCCATTTCAATCCAGTCAATTCACAATAAAATAACACCATTTACTGAATTAAAGTGTTGGAATTGCCTTACTTATGTTCGTTCTTGTTAAGATACTACAATGTGATAGTAGCTACAGTACAGTAGCCTGCACAATAATAGCTAGGGAGAAGGTTGTCGGTTGGACAAAATAAATGGATTTGCTCTTTCTATGTTGAGGCACTTCACCATGTCTGATAAGATATAGTTGCTTCTATATGGTTAGACATGCTCAAGATCTACAAAGACCAAACTACAGAGAAAGATTCAATGACAACACGCTATGAAATTGTGACAATTAGTCACCAGGCCTCACATTCATATACTGATCTACCAAAGACAATTGGTATGTCACAACTTGACTCGGCTTAAAGCAGTATGTCTTTTACATCGTCTTATATTACTGACCACAAACGAGTTATCACTATCTTCTTGGCTTACTATATGGAATGTTTAAGGCGAAATGCATGTTTTTCTATACGTAGGAATCAGTCCTTTGAAACAATGTACTGTTAAAGCTTTAAGTATCACTTATGTATTCAGCCAATGTTCTTTCCCAATGAGGAAAGAATACGTATACACACAAGGACAATAACATCTCCTTAAAGCTGGACTCCAGTTCATTACTTTGGAAGCCTATAAAGGCTAGATGAAAAGGGTGGATGAGGAGTTTTGGATGAGGACACACAAAAGTGGAACATTTAGCCACAAACTCCTTCATTTAAACATGCTCACAGCATCGTTTCCCAGAAGGAAACAACAACACCATATATTAATTGATAATCTAATGTCAGTTTCAAACACCTTTTCAGTCTTGAATTACTTCAATCTCATAACAGCAGTGTGGACTGTGGTGAGTGTGGCCCAGGCTCTCTGTCGAACTTGGGCCGTCCGCTCCCTCTTCCTTATTTACGAGCTTTCCAAACCTCGACACACATGTCCCCTGAAGCGATAGCCAGCACCCCGGCTTCCACGCTCAACTGGAGGAGGGAGAAAAGAACGTCAACATCTTGTCAGCTCATAAGCGTGCCGTCTGCATTGGTCTTGGGGAAATGGCAAAGACAGAAAGACGTACCCCATTGACACTAGCTTGGTGGCGCAGAGTGCACAGTGTCCTTGGAGGGGCGCATGGTAGATGCACCTGGCACAGTCAAGGATCGCATTAGACCATAATCCCAGAAGGGAAAAAAACGGTGGCTCTAAATATTACAGGTTGTTAGTTCATCGATGCCATAAGAAAAAGTAGACATAATGTGTCAAACAAATGACAGAGGGGAAAAACAGCACTATGCTTTGTTCACTAATGCAAGCAAAACCAAAAAACATCTGTGACTGTGATAGCAAATCCATCCTCTGGGAGGTTCTAGCTGTACCTTGATGGTGCGGTCTGAGGAGCAGGTGTACAGGGTCCCGGGGGACCTGTGGATGCCAGTGACCAGCGCGGTGTGTCCCACGTCAAACTGCGACACGGGCCTGAGGGCGCCAGAGCTCACGGAGAAGGAGTGGAGCATGCCCCTGTTGTCTCCAGCCCACACCTCGCCGCCGCTGTAGCACATGGACAGCAAGTAGGAGCTCAGCTGGGCGGGAGGGGAGGAGGGCGTTGGTGAGGGAGGGAGGGGAGGGGAGGGGAGGGGAGGGGAGAGGAGAGGAGAGGAGAGGAGAGGAGAGGAGAGGAGAGGAGAGGAGAGGAGAGGAGAGGAGAGGAGAGGAGAGGAGAGGAGAGGAGAGGAGGGAGGGGAGGGAGGGGAGGGAGGGAAAGGGCACAAAAAAGAGAAATAAAGGAGGAAGAGAGTAAGTGAGCATAAAGAAAACAATCAACCGAGAAAAACAGGTGTACACTGTAACAGCCTTCCTTATATGAACGTGTGCGCACACCTGGAGCTTCTGGAGTGGTTTTCCTGCCCTACGGTCATATATGGCCACAGTGTGATCTTTGCTGCCAGAAATGATGTAGTTTTCATTGGCGGCCAAGCACAGCACTGCATTACCATGGAGACGGAGACTTTTCACTAGGGGTTCCGCCACTGCCGGATAGAAAACAGTATGACAGATGTCAAACGGAGACGCTTAGCATTATTTGTCCGTTATTCGGCTCTGCTGCGAGAGACGACGGGCTCAAATAGGGTCCCACTTGAAAAGACCCTGGTGGCGTGCGACACTCACCTCGGATGTCGTAGATGCTGACCTTCTTGTCGTAGGTGCCGGCCAGCAGCACGTCCGACTGGAAAGAGAGGCAGAGCACAGCGGCCTTGGTCCTGATGAGGCCCTGCTCTGTGCCCCCAGACCCCAGGTCCCACAGCCTCACTGTGCTGTCGAAAGAGCCAGACGCCAGCTGGTTGTCACGGGACGCTAGGCACCACACCCACCCCAGGTGGGTACTGAACAGGCCTTGCCCCCCCAGTGTACGCAGCAGCGCACCCTTAGACCCTTCCCGCAGGTTCCAAAGGTTGACATTCCTGTCCCTTGAGCCTGAGGCACACACCGCCCCCTCCCCCCCCACCAGCAGCACAGAGTTAACCTCAGCAATGTGCCCTGACGGGAGGGAGATATGTTCCAGGGCCGGGGGAGGACTAGGGGACCTGGCTGGCTCTCTCTCTCGATCCACATCTCCCCCCTCCTGCCTCTCTGCCACCCCCACCCTCTCCTCCACCTCTATGGCCTCCATCACTCCTCTCTCCGCCCTCTCTTCCACCATGTCAGCCTCCTGCCTCTCCTCTCCCTCCCTCCGCCTCCCTCCAGCAGGTGGACCACCATCTTGATGCCTCTCTATCTCTCCATCCACTAGTGCTACCTGCCTTACTTCCTCTGGGACAAACCCTGCTTCCTGTGCCAGTGCCTCTACCCCCGCCTGGGCTTTGCCCGGTTTTTCCCCTTGGACACCACCCACTTCTGGCCCCTCAGCCCCTCGTTCAACACCCACTCCGTCCCCCTCTCTCTCAGCTTCTCTGGCGGCCCACTCCCCCTGACCAGCCCAGCAGGTAATCAGCTGCTCCATCTCAACACAAGCGGTGGGCCAGTCAAAGTTGTCCCTAGGTCCCACTGGGAAGCAGGCCCTGGGGCCTGTGAGTCTGCGCGCTCGGAGTTGCCATGCTGTGCTGTCCTTGCACACATTACCCAGAGCATGGCACACCTGTACAGGGTTATAGAGAGGTAATAAAGATCAAGGTTCAAGGTCCTAACGATAATTTCTGGATCAAAAAGTCTAGACATTGTCAGCTATGCAGTGTGTGTGCTTGTCAATAGAACCCACTCACCCGTGGTAGGACTGTGATGACACACTGAGCTGGAAGATGGGAGGCAATGCGAGCCACCATCTCCCACGGCAACGATAACAGGGCACTTCCCTCCCCAGAAGGGGAAGGGCTTGGTTCTGCAGAGGAGAGATAAGATGCTGGAGAGAGCCTGTGGGACAAGTACAGGGTTGTGAGACATCTGGAAAATGAGATCAAGACAAAACAGCAACATCCAAAAAGATGGACACTAATAGACACACCATAACTGTTCAGGTCTGGGGGTTTCATTCGACTCCTCGGTTGTAGGTCCAAGCGGCTGACAGTCAGTATGTCTGTCTAGCTCTGCCACCTGCTCTTCCACGTTGATATGTGGCTCCGACATTCACCCCTTCTACGACAGTAGAGTACAATACAGTAAGAAAATTGACTAGCATCGTGGCTAATAGGATAGTGTACCAGCTAACAATTATGGCTGACCAAATGTATGTCAAGCTAACACTTACCCACAAAACACTGTTTAATAACTTCCAGTCGCAAGCTCAACGATCTCCTCGTTCAGTCATGTTGTTCAGTCAGTAGCCATCTTGCTATGAGTCTTTAACAATTACGGTGCATTTGAGTTATATTTTACCATCAGCGGTTTAGTGCTGTAGTGAGCCAACCTTTGTTCAGAGTTGGCGAGCACTTGTCTTCACAACTGAACACATACTGTACTGCACTAGCTAGTCAAGCTACTGTAGCTGACTTACTGGATCTTACGACCACTCAAACGGATGACGGTCTGTGTCACATCTAAACACTCTCCAACTTTTATATCATTTATGAAAACATTGGCATTTTATTTAACACATTTTACATCAGGAACATTCTCAACTCGAGACAGTTAAGTTGCTAGCTTCATCAAACACACCAGCTGTTGTCTTAGTCAATTGGTTCCGTCTTCCGGCGCCGTCCAAGTGTCGTCATCCAAAGCCAGGACGCCAGTGACGTAAACAAGGCAACTATACACAGCATGTAAACTCCATTATATTGGGTTGTTTGTAATGATGGGTTGTTTGTATTGATGTAACTTTTATTCTGGAGAAATAAATACACAAAGCTTCAGTTTTTCCCAGCTTGATAGAAAACATTTTATTTCCCCATTCACAAAAGTAAGAGAAAGGGATACATCAGTTAACATCCCACCTGCACCACAGTTGAGAAGAAATACCGGTACTACATCAAATTAATTCGCGAGACTGATTAAAGATTGCAACTAAATTATGAGTTCACATTCTTCCCTTCTTCCCCCAGGTATGCTCCAAGCTCTGTCTATCCCTCAGTCCTACCACTTAACACTAATTTGACAAATCAAAATGGTCCGCTATAAAACAACGAAAACAAAAAAAATTCTTTAAATAAAAAGAACATTACTGAAAAAAAACTTTTAAAGTCTAAAAGATTTGTGCACTTCAGCACACAAAAACAAAATTAAAATATAAAAAAAATCTCAAAGCAAAATGAACATAAATAAAATGGTAAATTAAATTAACAAAATAAACACATTGAAATAAAATATAAATGTAAAAAAAGAAAGAAAAAAAACAAATCTTGAAACTAAATAACTGTTACATCTGAAATAAAGGTTGCCTGTATTTTGAGATAAAAGTTTCACTAGAATTTTAAGAGGTGTTTTAGCTTGACATTTCACCCAGTCTGGCATAACACAAGGGTCATTTTAGGGCAGATTGCAAAGATTGTGGCATTTGTCAGAGTCTGTGCACACCTACCCCCTCTCACCACCTGAGAGCAGATACCCATCTATCAACACTTGCATGTCAGTTCACCCCTTTAAACATACAATTAGGTTTCACCATCTAGGGTGGAGCAGTTTACAAAAGTGTGTAAAGATCGAAAACAGTGTAGTATCAAGCACATACGCATCAGTGTGTTTGTGTTTAAAAAGAATCCATGTTACATGGACTCAAACAGATACTTCTGTGCCTTAATTTCAAGTTACACTTTCACAGTTGTGCGCTGATGCTTAAGGCAACGTTATCTTTAGCTGGATTGTTTGGATTTTTTTTTGCTGCAAATAATAAGACACAGATCTCAATATATTCAGTAAGAACCCCCTAAATGTTAGAAAGCTGAGCGACCTATGGTCCAACTGTCAATCACAAAGTGATATGGTAACTGAGGGGCAAGTGTTGATACTCTGGGTCTCTTCGCAACTCGAGATGCGTGTCACATGTCTACGACATCACCTTGGGGGAGGGCCGGCGCAAAGCCGAAGCTACATACACACACACAACCACACGTACAGTAAGATACAGACAAAAGGACTCACAAACACATGCACACGCACATTCAACTGAATAGTCAGATGTGATAGAGACCTATGACGCTGGCAAATACAGATGGACACAGACGATCACCCAGGCTTATAACATATATCCAATCTAAGTGGGGATATTAACAAGAGGGAACCAGCGTACCCCCAACATCCTACACAGTATCAACGGATGAGGACATGGCTCATGATAGCAACCGCCACCGGGCCAGAGAAGCGCATTCATCGTTCTCGGCCCGAATAAAGAGCAGCTGCATTCCGTTATCATTACAGAAACGTGTAGCAACCGAAGCTCTTAGTTTAAAAAAAAAAAAAAAAAAGGTTGTTACGAGAGGATGCTGGTCTTGAGATGATGGCCTAGAAACTCGTTTTCCCCCGAAGGAAAAATAAAACGCATCGGTCTTTCGTTTATGACCACTGACAGCAGGTTGGGATGACCACCACCAACTCATCACAGCCACCTCTCATTCTGCAAAAAGCTCCTGAGGAACCGCTGGGAGCACTACAATTAGACAGGCTGGACCGGCTGGAACACTGGGATGTGCACCGAATTCAAATACTTGGGATGTCCCTCCCCTCTACAGCTATCCCACCCATCTCATTGGATGGTGTTCTTAAAACTTCCCTAAGAACGGAGGCCTTAGTCTTACCTACTCACTTACCATTGCTTTATAATGATCCTTACATTGCTTTTTACTTTAGCAAGCTTTAATGGTCTAAAACTCATTGAACAGAGACCTTATGGCAGGTATATTTCCTGACATTAAGAGACTAATTTTACAAAACAAAAAAAGTGCATAATATCAGTAAGAACCTGCAACTTATTCTGAAGCTCTTACTGAGGCCTTATCGCTCTTTTTAAAGTCCATTGAAAATAATCTAAAAACCAAGAAGCAGTAGCAGCAAACAGACTCATCTTACTACAGTATAACGCTCGCTGCAGTGAGTGATTCTCTTACTATTGGGTGAGTTAAACCTTGTCTTAACTAAGCAACACTGCTCAACACTAAATCACCGGTTCTATGGCAGGCAAAGAAACAGGTAAGACACGATCACAGAGTAGATGTCATGGAGTGGGTGATACCTATTGGAATTGACTTCTTCCTACGAGCATTGTGTCTGAACGTAAAAATGGACTTGCAACATAACACACACACACACACACACACACACACAGACGAATCACATCACTTGACAAGAGATGATCATTGCCATGCAAACCTTGTCTCATTCCCTTATCACAGCTAATAAAAGAAAAAAAAACATGACAGACTTCAGCATTACAGTAATGATTCCTTGAAGGATGACTGCTGCAGTATTGAACAGAAAAACAGACTACACTTTAATTAGTAGTTCTTTTGAGGGGGAAAAAAATGAATTCTGCAACCAAGGGAAGAGGAAAAATTCTGCTAAATGTAAACCAAAAATAATCATAAAAAGGATTAGACCCAGTATGAAGTGTATATGTATTCTCTATGAATGCTTGTGTAGTAGTAAAGGTGCAATTACACTTGGAGACCTCCCCCTTATTACGTACGAAAGCATCTCATGCTTTTGCCTCTGGCTAGTCTCTGGGCTGCTAGAAACATTAGCGCTACGTCAGTCCCACCCTGTTAAGAGATTATCGATGCCTACTGGAATACGGACGCATGTGCTTGTGCACAGGCCTCGAGCCCAGGGCAGCTGCCTGCACGCCTGAGCACGTTCAGAATATGTGTCAGCCCTACTTATGATGAGTGTCGTCATGGTTATCCATTTTTTATAACTGTGGCTTCCAGGCTGGTTTCGATTTTCCTCGAAGATGGTATCCTGTAAATGTGGTCGCTGCCGACACCTGCCCTCCCCCCTCCCAACACTGCTGTCCTCTAACCTGGGTATTTAATAGACTTAGTTAATAGAGGGGGCCCCCCCCCCCCCCCCCCCCCCCCCCCTCGTGAGCGGGGGGGGGGGCCCCGTCTACGCCTCCCTCCCTCCCCGTCTAGAATCCCTGTGGCTTTGCGCGTCGTCTTGTTTTTGAGAAGTGTCGGTTGTAAGTTAGGCGTTTGATCCAGAAGGTTGCGTGTTCCCCCCCAGTACCCTCCCCCCACCACCCTCCCACCCACCCTCACAGGAGACACACAGGGCGTGGGGCCCGTCCGGAGGGGCAGGCTAGTCGCGTCCCTCCTCCTTCCCCCCCCACGATCAGGGCAGTGCAATTACACAGATGGATGAGTTCCCCCAGTAAACCCTCCCGTACATTAACCTGGGAGAGAGAGAAAAAAAAACGGGTCAACAACCGGGTTTCATCCAGACGCAACCCGAGGAGGGCAACGGCGGGTGGGGAGGGGCGCCCGCCGAACTTACAGGCGTGTCCCACGTCGTCCAGGGGTGGTGGGGGGGGCTACACACCATAGCAGGCCGACAGCCGCTCCTTCAGCAGAGGGGGGAACTGCTCGGAAAACTGCTGCCAGTTCTCCTCTCCCACCTGGTCCTTGAAGCCATGTAGGATCTAGAAAGGACCACAGGTGGACGTGAGGAGGCGTTCGGGGGCGACAAGGCTTTAAAATGGAACCTTCTCGGCTTCCAGCAACCCTCACTTGAAATATCGCACGGGTTCGTTTTGGGGGATTTTTGGAACGTCTACAGAGATCGTGACAGTGCGCCGAGTGACGAGGCTGTGCTCCCGACTCGAACGTACGAGGCATAAAATGGCAAGTTTCCTGTCTGAGAGCTCACCTTGTAGAACATGTCCCTCAGGTCGTCCTTGGGGCTGACCCAGGAGGCCACAGCATCACAGAAGAAGATGAAGTCCTGTGCAAAAGAAGACACCACCACAGTGCTTAGGACAACACCCATGAGGTTCATCTGGACTCCCTCATGTTCTCCTGACCCCCCCCCCCCCCCCCCTACCCTGCTCCTATACTCCAGTCATTGTGTCCTCTGAGGACTGGAGAGTAAACCTGAGAGCAAGAAGTTCAGGGTCTATGCACCTATCTATCTATGAACTCTTACGCAGATCATCTTCCCTATATCACTCTCGTGCAGAAAGACTTATGAACACCCAAAAACTTGAGATCCAGATCTAAAATATGTGACCACATCTAATCCCTCCATGTCCCTCCAGTGAGCCACCTCTCTCAGCAGTTCTCAGAGTCAAAAAAAAACATCCACATGTCTGATTCAGATTTCGAATGTCTTAAAGAGCTCATCACAGATGCATCGAGAGGGGAGGGACACGGGGACCCTGAGGACGTGCGAGCTGGAGTCGCGGTCACAGCTCTGCTCTCCTGCGGGACTGAAGGAAGTGTCCGGACGACAGGGCGCTTCCTCACCTGTACCACTCCTCCGGGGTTGACTCCGATCATCATGCAGATGCCGCGGAACGCAGAGTCCTTCTCCTCGTTATCCCGGATGTTCCTCAACGACGTGCACCTGGGCAGAGAGGAGAGGGAGGGGTCAGCAACAGGCCGGCCGTGTTGGACCGATAAACTGGTCAAAACCGACCAATGGAACGAGACCTGGAAATTCTGTCATTTGGATCGGAAGTCAGATTTCTCAGTCCAAGGCCTGGTAGATGTTAAATGTGCATGTGTGAGTGACAATGTGTGTGTATGTGGTTGTATGCAAAAAGAGTGGACTCACCATGGTCTAATAAACTGCTGCAGCTGTGGCGCCACCTCCTGTGGACACACATAGCCCAGCCGGCCGATCGTGATGGCTGTTCAGGGAAGACCCAGAGAGAGGAGGAGGAGAGGTTAGTCGGTATCACAGGATGGTATGCCCCATTTGAGTGAGACCTGCTTGATATCCTAGCCACACGCTCAGAGCTAAAAACCTCCACAAAGAACAGTTCAGATTTCGAATGTCTGTTAGAAGAGTTCATCATTGGTGTAGACAGCCAACAGAGAAAAGGTTGTGTGTGTGTGTGTGTGTGTACCTGTATTCTCCAGAAGAGTCTTAGGTGTGTTGGGTCTGTTGATGATTTCCACCAAGTTGTTGAGGACCATGCCCACATAGGGCTGCATCTCTGCTCCTGAGGTTCGAAAAAGGGAAGAGCCAATCACACCCCTGCCGACACAACATCACAGAATGACCCCATCCTCCTTAGAAAGGTCAAGAACCACAGTAAGGCCTTATACTACAAGCAGCGTTCAGTCACCACTATGTAGTGGTTGATGAAGGTCTGTCTTCAAGACAGGAGTGTTGGGGGGGGTCCTGCTAACTGGTCAGTGTTGGGGTCTGGTCTCCCTAGCTCACCTGCACAATCCCCTTCCTCCTGCTTGTGATCTTTGCCTGTAGAGATAGTATACACACTGTCACTACTCTGACGGCTGCTCTGGCATGCGGGCACACACACACACAAACGGCAAACGCAGGCACACTCGCAACACACATGGCAAACGCAGGCACGCACACACAATTAGTGGGAGCGCTGGGCCTGGTAGCTCTGGGAAACCCGAGCACGAACAGGTTACTGGGAAGTCGGTCTCTCTGCTGGGCTTGAACACTGAGCCTGCGGTCAGGTGCAAGAGGAGCACCAGCTGAGTGCTGTCCACACTGCAGCAGGCTTACACCTCCCACACACACACACGCACACGTGACGTGGCTGCAGGGAGCACAACGCATATCTACATCCACTGCTTCACTGGCCAGACAGAGCGTGCGAGAGAGACCTAGCTAGAGAGAGAAGGCGAGCAAGAGAGAGACCTAGCTAGAGAGAGAGAAAACGAGCAAGAGAGAGACCTAGTTAGAGAGAGAAGGCGAGCAAGAGAGAGACCTAGCTAGGAGGGAGCGAGAGAGAGACATGCGGCTCACCCATCTGCATGGAGATCTCTCCTATGGCCCAGGTGGCGTTGTTGCACACAGAGATGAACTCTGGGTTGAGATTCAGCCCCAAGATGGGCATGAACTCAGCTGTGGGGAGGAACACACACAGGTTAACATTCAGTAATACACAAACATTCACATCCAACATTACACAAACACACAGATATGCCATACACCAACACCACACATACAAACATCAGCATACAGAACAAAAACAAAGGACGTTTATTTACTGTGAAGGGTGTTCTGCTCTGTGCGTGTGTGTTGCGACTCACCAATGCAGGGTTTGACGTGAGGGAAACAGGCCTTGGTCAGGTCTCCCAGTAGAGCAAAGGAGCTCTGTCTCACCTCAGGCATGCTGTCCTGGAACACAGAGACAGACACACACACAAACACTCAGACAAACCCAAGACTCACAGTACGAGTACAAATACATTGAAAACACACATCTTGGTTATTTGTGTGTGTGTGTGTGTGTGTGTGTGTGTGTGTGTGTGTGAGAGTGAGAGTGAGAGTGAGAGTGAGAGTGAGAGTGAGAGTGAGAGTGAGAGTGAGAGTGAGAGTGAGAGTGAGAGTGAGAGTGAGAGTGAGAGTGAGAGTGAGAGTGAGAGTGAGAGAGAGAGAGAGAGAGAGAGAGAGAGAGAGAGAGAGAGAGAGAGAGAGAGAGAGAGAGAGAGGAAAAAATGCACCGGCTACTTCTTAAATGCACTCAAGTTAGACAGAGCCCAGATGTGATCTCTTAACTACAGCCTTGGGGAAAGGCAGATTCGGGCTACTGACATGCTGTGCACCATGCTGAAAACCACCAACAAACATCCTTTTTTCCCCTCCCCTCCTAGTCCGGCATCCAAGCGTCTCCCCCCCCCCTCACCATACAGCACCTCCAGAGTCCAAAAGCGTCCACATCCCCATGGCTACTCAGACTCCCAATTGTCTGTTGGGAGGAGGTCCTCACAGAGAGCAGTGGGACTCCTCCTCCTCCTCCTCCTCCTCTCTGTCTTGGAGAGGGTGACATACCTGCATGCACTGGAAGAGCAGGGTCATGATGTTGGAGCGGGCCACCAGCTGGTCCACGTGGCCCCCCAGGCCCTCGGCCAGGCCGCTCAGCAGGTCCAGGGCCACGATCATGAAGTCCTTGTCGGGGGCCTCGTACTGGTCTGGGTGCTGGTTGTACATCTGGAGGACGGAGGGGGGTACGTGAGGGAGTGGGTTTCGCCATGAGAGTTCATACTCGCAACTTATAGCGTGTTCATTCTGAATGTAGACGTTTTTTTTTTAACTCAAATTGAAGTTATTTCGTTACACAAATGGTGAAAGGATTTTTGGCTACAGTGGGCAGTGTGAGAAGATGGGTTTGCACGTGTGTATATGAGAGTGAGTGTGTGGGGTTTCACCATGGCCTGGGCCAGGGTCTTCTGCACCAGGGTGACACAGCGCTGGTAGACCGGCTCACAGTAGGGCAGGAAGCCACTCTGCAGTGCTGTGGCTACTGACGACAGACACTGGGGGTGGGAAGAGAAACATCCACGTCAAGACAACGAAAACAAACCACACCAATCCGCTTGTATCCCACCATGGCCATGAGACTGACCTCCAGCAGCGGGAAGAGGTCCTTATCCTCGTCCTTCAGCTCGTTCCATTTGGCGATGAGGGGGGGCATCAGCTTCTCGATGTACTCCTGTGAATGGGGCAGACGGACCTCTTGAACACGAGCGTCCATCTGTTGGACTACGCTGCAGAGACTACAACTGACAATCGGAGGCGCCGCGGAAAGTCAACTTTTAGGAAACCCGCATCGGGCCCTCTGGATCCCCACAAGGGAATCAAGAGTTGAGGCATTCTGGGAGGTGGAGTTCTGTTTGCAGTACACAGCCGTGGGGTCTTCTCTGCATACCGGCTGGTTGAGGTGGCGTTTGTGTGTACCGGCTGGTTGACGTGGTGTGTGTGTGTGTACCGGCTGGTTGAGGTGGTGTGTGCGTACCGGCTGGTTGAGGTGGTGTCCCACGGAGTCGGCCAGCGTCCCGATGGCATCATAGAGGATCAGCAGGTTCTTGTGTTGGTACTTGCCAAAGGCGAACACCAGGGTGTCCAGGATGAAGCTCAGGTAGGGGACCAGCTCTGTGCATGCCTCCTCCTCCAGAGTAGCAAACGCACTGGGGAGGGGAAGGGGGAGAGGAGTGGGGTTAGAGTCACACTTGCGAGGCTAAGCTATCAAAACCAAAACCACCGCTGACCCACTTTGCATGAACAATTCATGGGGGGGGGGGGGGGGGAGGACGACGACACTGACTGACTCGACTGTCAGCAGCAGTCTACCAGCGCTGTGTCACCCTAGTGTGATGTGTCAGATACACATTTGGGAGGCTAAGCCATCCAAACACTAAACCGACGCTGACCCGCTTTGCATGAACAACTCATGGGGTGTTGTAAATAAAAATAAAAATACACAAACCAGCTGCCACCCCTACACACACACACCTGCAGGCAGCCTCTTGAACTCTCTTGTTGCCATCCAGGATGCGTTTCAGCAGCTCGGTCATCAGCGGCTTGAGGTGGGAGTCCGGCGGCTGGCTGACCACCCAGTGGGCGTAGCGGCTGAGCGTCCAGCAGGCGATGGAGCGCACCAGGGCCTTCTTGTCACACAGGCATTGGATGAGGTGGGGGATGAGCTCCGGCAAGTAGGGGACCATGCCCTGCATACAGCCTGGGGGGGGAGGGGGGTGTTAGTTCACCTGTTTACGTTTGAGGCGAAATAAAACAAATCAAGGATGTACAGCCTTAAGCCAGCACCAGACTCCTGGGTTAAGGGAGTGTGTATCGGTGGCATGTCTGGCCGGCAGCGGCACCTTCGGCTCCTGTCGCGGTGGCCTCCGTATATCTGTTATGTCGATCGTGTCGAGGGAGTCGTTTGAAACGCTAGCTTGAAATCGATAGTTTGCCTGGCTTGGTACGCCATCCATTAGCTGTAGCCATAACAGGTTCTTAAGTGCGTGTTGTGCATTAATAAAAAAAACAATTCTCCCTGATGGAATCCACTTAGTCTACATCCTATTGGTGTTAAGTGGGTCAGCAGAACTGATGTGTCATTACTGAGGGGCAGAGTAGAGCAGCTGAGCTCCACATCTGCAGAGTGAACAGCCTGACGACACGCTGCTTTTCGGAAGGGCTGATGGTTGTGGCTCTATCTGGAGGACTGGCCAAGGCGGCAGGGCAGGTTAGCCTCACGTCCCCGTGGGAGACAAAGCTCCATATTCCAGGAGAGGAAGATGTGGACGTGCGTCCATGTTGCTTTGAAGCAACTTCTGCTTTAGTGGGCAGAGTGTGAAGAGTGATGTATATGAGTGAGTGCACGAGAGAGAGCGCACGAGAGAGAGCGCACGAGAGAGAGAGCGCACGAGAGAGAGCGCACGAGAGAGAGAGCACAAGAGAGAGCACGAGAGAGCGCACGAGAGAGAGAGCACGAGAGAGAGAGCACAGGAGAGAAAGCACAAGAGAGAAAGCACAAGAGAGAGAGCACAAGAGAGAGAGAGCACAAGAGAGAGAGAGCACAAGAGAGAACGAGCAAAAGAGAGAGAGCACAACAGGGAGAGAGCACGAGAGAGAGATAAGAGTGTGTGATCGAGAAGGGGGAGAAACAGCCAAAGACAGTGAAGGGCGTGGAGACAGTTGAGAGCGCGTACCCTCAGCGATGGCCCCCAGCACCAGGATCCCAGACTCCTTGATGACCCAGTCGGGGTGAAAGAGTAAGCCCTTGAGCAGCGGCAGCAGGTGGGGCAGCAGCTCGTCCCGGAACACGTTAGCCAGCACGTCCAGCGCCGCCGCCGAACACTTCCCTGCACGCCACAGCAGGACAGGCAAGTTACCACTACCGGTTACACTTACCCTCCTTCAGAAACATCACCTGTACACAACCTGTACAGCTCCTTTCGTGTCCTGCTTAACTACTCTCTGGTTAGCCTTAGCATACAGTAGTAGCCCATTTGGCTGTCCCCCAAGACACTTTTGAACTGTTGCGAGTGGATGAAGAGGCCAGTGCTCACGTAGGTTCCAGTCAGAGAGCGTGTCGTCGTCGTCGTCATCGTCCTCGTCGATGTCCTCCCCCTCCTCGCCCTCGCCGCCCTCGTGCTGGAGGGTGACGGTGCGGGACTTGTGGAAGCGGGGCTTGATGTCTTGCTCGCTGTCGGGCACCGCTTCGTCCTCTTCCACGTCGCCCTGGAGAGGAGGTGGGATGAGGTGATGATGATGAGAAAATATGTGTTGGTGGATTATGGAAGACAATGTTAAGAGAAATGAACGGTCTTGAAGTTGTTGGCTTTTTTGACGTGATGAATGGGCCCACCCCATCTTGCTGAACTTTCATCCAATAGATCCCCCCCCCCCCCCCAAAAAAAAACATTTTGCAGCTAGAAATAACTGAATTAGGCAATCGTCGAAATCACCTGCCGAATGTGCAAATGAGTGTCTAGAGACAAAAATGAGTCAGGGCTGTCTGCACAGGTCTGTCTGGTTTAACGTGATGCTGCGGTGTGAAACTTGGTGAGGAAGAAAGCATGAGGAAAGAGGAAAAGAAACACTCCAGATTCGGGAGCCAGCCCAGGAGGCCATGTGGGTCTGTTTAAATCCCAGGGACATTCCAGCTCAAGGCAAAGAAGTGACATAGCCAGAAGAGACAAGGGCAAAGACAAAAGAACCTAGGAGGAGAGGCGAGAGGGACAGACGGGGGTCTCACCAGAAACAGAGAGCGTTACAAGGCGCGCGTTACCTTTAGAAGAATGATGTCGATCTCAGAGTACTTCATGCCATTCACCAGGATAGGAATGAGTCTGTGGGATGGTTGAAGGGATGTTAGGTCAAACCGCATTCATGAGCATTGCACTAATTCCTTAACTCGACAGCCTTTCGCGGCTGCATCTCCTGCCATGCACAACGGTCAGAAGGGCACGCCATTTTGAGCCCACTCAGCCCCCCCACAGACCACATGGTAGGCCGAGGGCTGAATATTAGCCATATCTTGCATATGCATCGCAAGCAGCGCGCGGCTACTCACTGCACCAGGTGTCCAGCCAGGACCTCCTTGCAGATGGGCTGCTCGGCCAGGGTGAGCCAGAACTCGCAGGCCTCCAGAGCCACGTTCTCGTCCGGGTCCTGGGTGCGCTGCAGCATGTACTGGGAGAAAGGGAGACAGGGCCAGAGTCAGAGATGGGGGGAGGGGGACCGACCGGCTGGACGTTGCCCGGTGTCCATCAGGAAAGGAGAGCCTCTCACCTGGATGATGCTGTGCATGTGGGGGATGAGGCGGTCGATGCGGACCTCCAGCAGCATGACCAGGGCCCGGCACACGTTCTTCCTCACCTCCGAGTCCTCGTCTGCAGCCAGCGCAAACAGACTCTGGGGGGCGGCCGGTCCGTGGAGCGGAGGGAGGGTGGAGGAGGAGACTTGAGTTAGCATGACCAGTTGACGGCCGACTGCGGTACACTGTGACACCGTTTGACACCCGATGATACCGGTCCCAGCTCACCTCGATAAAGGTGTCAATGTTGTCCATCAGCGCCTGTGCTCTGCCGATTATAAACTGGTTCACACATGCTATGGCATGGGATCTGGACGGGGGAGAACATATTCAGAAACCATGGGGGGAAACACGCTGGGAAATGACCATCCTTAGTGACTGTATAGCAGGGTTGTTTCAGAAATTGGTGTATTCGGCAACTAGAAAACGTACCTGATCTTGGCGCTGCAGTGCTTGAAAAACTGCAGGAACTTGGGGATCATGATGTTGAGGGGGCGGTTGAGAGCATCACTGTCCAGAAGCTCTGAAGAGTCCTCGCAGATCTTCTGCAGGGCGCCAAACGAGCCCTAAAGCGCGGAGAATCGAACAAAGGCAGACAGGCGTGAACAATCCAACACAGATTGGGTTGCGGACGTTTTCGAGGGCAGCGGGACTGGATCAGACAGTATGAATACGACAAGCGTCACTGGCAATCACCGAAGGTATGTTATGCATCACATCCAGGACATTAGGGGGCGAGGGCCAGCCTCGGGGGGGGGGGGGGGGGGGGGGGGGGGGGGGGGGGGGGTGGTACAGACCTCGCAGGTGTTGTAGTCCTCCGAGTTGAGCAGGTTGCACAGCTGAGGCAGGAGTTCCGGCCATGTCTGCAGCTCCCCTTTGGAGGAGATTGTCGTGATCAAGATGCCTGAGGAGGTTTGAAGGGGGGAAAAGACGGAGGTTGAAAAAGAAAGTCTTTATCCGACTGAACCGAGTGCAGTTTGGTGGGTGGAGAGAGCCGAGAAGAGCAGGGGGGAGGGGGGTCTCTGGATCAGACAGTATGAATACGAACACCTTCACGGATAGTCAGCTGTCATAGTGTATGCATCATCTCCAGAGAAGGGAGAGAGAGATGGGATGGGGACAGACTGGACATTTTACAGAGGGTAAGCTTGAGGGAGAACTTGTGTAAGGACGGGCAAAAGAAACACCAGCACTGCAAAATGCCCACAGTTGGTGGCAACGGTACATATTTCATAAGAAAAAGGACAGTTCAAAAATACATTTACAGACAGTCTTATACACACACAGGGCCAGACTCACCAATGGTGGCACGGATGAGTGGTGAGGGGTCGCCGATGTTGTTCAGACATTCCTGCTTGATGAAGTCTGCCACGGCCGGGGGGAAGTTCTGGTAATGGGCCTTCACATTGTTCTTCAGGATCAGACCACTCAGGGAGCGAGTGGGCTCATCTGCAGGGAAAGGGCAAAGACATCAAATGTACAATTATATTATTATATATATATATATACACACACCTGGAATGAGTGCATCCACCATCTTGCTAGCTGTGACCAGTAAGTGGAAGGGTGTGCAGGAAAGGAGGGGGACCCTCAAAATGAAGGTGGCAAAATATGTGACCACATCTAATCCCTCCATGTCCCTCTAGTGAGCCACCTCTCTCAGCAGTTTTCAGTCAAAAAAAACATCCACATGTCTGATTCAGATTTCGAATGTCTTAAAAGAGTTCATCACAGATGCATTGAGAGGGAAGGGACTTTGGTAACTTTCTGCCACTTTAAAAGACGTGTCTGTCATTGCTTTATTGCGGGTACCAGAAGAAAGGGAGAGGTTTAACTGGACCGTTTGAAACTTTTATGGTCAGGTTATAAAAGATGGCAATACAGGAACCTGTCAAGAGTGAATTGATTGGTGAGGCACGTATATGAGCTCTTCTTGTGCAGATAGAGCAGTGTGTCTCTACTCAGTGAAACAAAGAAGTCCGAACCCACCTTCAGTTTTCAGTCTTGTGAGCACAAAGATGAGATAGTTGTTGAAGTCCGGGAACTGGTTCAGCTGCTCAAGTTTCTGACAATGGGGTTAAGGGTTATCCAAGACTACATCATGAGCATATCACAACAAAGAATAAACTCCTTAATTCAACTATTTTCAGGTACTTCTTTCAGTTACATAATTCCCGCGGATAGCACTACTGATGCAAGTTGACAGGATGACTTAATCAACCCAACCAAAAAATATATATACAGAACGGCATACTTGACTATCGGGAACTCTTATGTAACACAGCCAATCACCCACAATCCCCACCCGTCCCTTTCAATGGCAGTCAATGGTGAGGATACTTGTTGAACAGCTCTCTGTGTGGCTGTGTTGGGTGACTGGGAGTCCTTTAGGAGCTGGAGGACCTGCTGAAGTCCCTGTTCGTCTGGCTGCCACTCCATCCTGGACACACACACACACAATGAAGAGATGAATGGTAAACGGGAGTACTGACGAGTTTGCAGAGGGATGCAGATGAGCGTATGGGGGTTCTGGATCAGACAGTATGAATACAAAACCATCACTGAAAGTCAGAGGTCATTGTAATATGCATCATCTCCAGGGGGATAACCCAATAGAAACCCAAAAGAAAATAAAAATGGTGTGGCTTTGGCTCCTTATTGTGAAAGCAGCAGATGGTCACCTTTTTACAGTTAGAATAATTCATGAACAATTAACAATATAGAAGGCATGGATTAATAAGGGAGGGTTGGTGTTCTAAAGACCTCGTGCTTACTAATAGCTTAGTGTAAAGAAACGCTAAATTAAAAGTGCACGTATTTATGTCGAAAATAGAGCCCTCTGCGACAGTTTGTCTAGTTTGAAAATGATTTTTTCAGCAGAGTACACACAGACAACACGCTTGTTTCTGGGTGTTCACATGTAACGCCTAAATTATAATTGGGAATCGGCTTGTGGCACAAAACGAGGCCATGTCTGTTCCAACACAGGGAACAAAATCTCTCGGTGACCCGGCTTAACCGCCCTAATCCTCCCCCACCCCCACGCCACCCGGCCATTTCCGCCGGTGAGAAACTCTGGTTAGCAGTGTTACCAACTTGCAGCGTTTACTAACCTTCAAATGAATTGATTGTAAGGATATAACATATTTGAATGAATTATACATGGCTTCAATTAATTAAGCTTTGACGTGGATGGCATGCTAAAGCGCTGGTGTGAAAACAGAACTCAACTTAGTCAGATGTCCGTGTTGTACAAGATAGCCTTTGCCACACTTACTGATTGTGCTTAAATTAGCTGCCTCCGACTAGTAGATTGCTTTATTCTAGCACGAGTCACTTTGTGTAGATATATTCAGAGTTAGAAACGATTAGTCAATTGTGAGTGAGGTCCATGTCTGTACAAGTATAAGTTGGGTCTAAGGCACTGAACTTGCCCTTCTCACCACGGCAGCCCCCGGCTTCGCCATCCATGCATTTCTAAGGGCCAAACATGCGGCCTCAACATCGGCATGGGCACTAAAGGTCGACAAGTACCTCCCTCGTTTTAAACTAGATAATACAAGTTATTATAAACGTGTACTATAGTATTAGTCAAATCGCAACGGCTAGCTATTTGTTTCATTGCTTGCACACACCACATAGCTACGCTGTCTTCGCCTGCTTGCTAGCTAAACCAGTTGGCCAACCAAGGCTCCGAATATTCACTGAAACATCCACGATCAATGGCGGTTTGAGTTGCATGTTTACAATTTACCGTCGTATATCGGAACCAAAAGTAACTTGTAAAATCACAGATCTCTATACGCACATGATTAACAACAGTAACTAATACTACACAATCAGGGAATAAGTATTTGTCCAGACCACGGAATAGTTTGATTCCAGGAAATACACTAAGCCTAATGTATAGCTAGCTAGTTCGCTTGCTAGCTCTAGCTATAACATTGGCAACGTCTAGCTAACTACTGTAACATTCCAACTGCTCAGCTATTCGCGAAAAAGCAAACAACGTCGTCCTCAACCATTTTACGGATGCCACTCGGCTAAATACTCATTTAAAAGAGAACATTTGAATGAATACATTAAAAGGTATATACGTACAATATTGATTTATAGATTGAAGTTTTTAGACGGGCCGCTTCTTTCTCGTGCTCGTTCGCGAATCCTTGCTAGCTACTGAACCTAGACGAGCACGCCGATTCACTCACTGATCCTTTTCGACTTCCGTAATTTTAGCGAAGCGTTTAATCGAAAAGGAACAAAACATGGCTGGGGCACCCATGGGGGCACTTATTTTAAACCCTAATTCATCTTCAGATACCTGTGATAAACCCTAAAGCCCCAATAACATTTTTACGAAACAAAGTGCGACAGTAAATAATTATGACAATATTTTTATATGTAGGCAACTATTTTAAAATAGTTTTAGACAACGGCATATAAAGCAGTTATATTTGAAATGTTTACTTGTAGGCGTGTGTCTACTTTTAAACTATGATAACATTACAATGTGATGATAATGCACACACAATTAAGCATTTTATTCATATTATGATAACTAAGTAGGTCTGCCGAAACAACTAATTGTCAGTCAGTGTCCAGCGCTTACGGGCCGCTTTGACCGTCTGTTCACACGGACAAGGTGGTCAAAGCGGCCCGTAAGCGCCTCTTCTTCCTGAGGAGACTGAAGAAGTTTGGTATGGACTCAGTCATCCTCACTAACTTTTACAGATGCACTATCGAGAGCATTCTGGCTAGTTGTAGTATGGGAGCTGCACAGACAGGGACCGCAAGGCCCTACGAAGTGTGGTCCGTTCTGCTGAGTTCATCATCGGCAGGAAGCTCCCAACCCTACAGGACACCTACCACACACGGTGCCTCAGGAAAGCTGGCAGGATTCTAAGAGACTGCTGCCACCCATCTTTCAGTCTCTTTACCCCGTTGCCTTCTGGCAGGCGTTACCGCAGCATCCGGTCGCGCACACGCAGACTGGACAACACTTTCTACCCAAGGGCCATCAGGCTTCTGAATGGACACTGATATGGACATTGATTTACTGCACACTAGTCACTTATACTCCGTCACTTTCAGCTACTGGTTGCACTATCAGTAACATTGCACTACTGTACCACCTCACTATATCTCGCCACCAGGCTCCTGTATGGTCATTGACTTAGTCACTGATCTGCAAATTTGCACTATTGTACTGTACTCCACTTAGGTTAGAATAGGTAATAGGGTTGAAATAGGTTTTATGTGCATTTAGGGTTAGTATAGTGTACTACTTATTGTTATCTGTAATGTAGGAAGTTTTAGTATTGGGGTTGGTATAGTCGATTATTTATTGCTATCTGTATATTTAGGAAGTTTCACTTATTTAAGTTCAGCATAGATGGAAATTATGTTCTGTGTACTTATGTTATGCCAGGTGCTTGCGTTGTCTTGTCTTAAGAATATCAGTGCCCAGTCTAACCTTGTGTTGTTCTGTGTACCTGACAAATAAAAGACTTGAACTTGAAATACTTTAGTCGTTAACCACAATTGCCTACATAGTTTTTCATGAATTTAAGATTCACAAAGCTAAGGTCTTAATTCAAATGTCCTCAAAAGAACACTTTCTTCGAGTTTGATCACTCGAACCTAACGTGTCAATTTCATGATTTTTTTAAATGTTTGTAGCCTAATTTGTCGTTTGAGGAGAAATAAAGAAAATGTATGAAGTTCCCTGATTTCACCCTTTCGGTTTTTGTTATTTTAAAATAAAAACAAATTTCAGAGTAACTCCATCATCCATGCTAGCAGACACATGTTGCAGCTAATTATTTCCACAGGTCCTACTATATAACTAAAAAGATTTTATTTAACAAACAGGACAATAAAACATTTTCTATGACACAGTGGCAGTATGGCTCAGAAGTCTGTGAAACAATACAATCTATGTACAATCTTAAAATGCCTTTTTTTTTGTTTTAAGCTCCAGTCCTGCTCATAAAGAGAGAAGCCTCTTCATAGATTACTTGAGTACAGCACATTTATATTCTCTTGATTCTCAAAACATCCCTACCACACACATCCTTATATGCATAAATATGCTTTTTCTACAGGTACACTTGCACTTAGAGATTCATGTTGTTTAATTTTAACTTGCTTATCTACATGCTCTTATGGTTCTTCCCTTTGTCACTTATTTTTTGGTTGTTCACAATGTGTCCTTCATGTTTTGGCTACCCGCAATGCTTTTGGGCTATCTTGTTGTTATTATCAGTGACCTATGCACTTTGTAAAGCTCTCTCTTGGAAGTCGCTTTGGATAAAAGCGTCTGCTAAATGAATAAATGTAAATGTAAGACATGTATGAGATTTTGTCCTGAACATAGTTGTGTAACTGTATTTCTGTCAAAGATAAAGATTCGAAGGTCAGAACCAATAGAAATAGCACAGTCCCTTATTAATCATCACTTTGTGTCTGCATACCCATTTACATGTTAATACAAAATGCAGGGTAAGAACATATCTATACAACAGTCATACCAATTTGCATTAACAACCACACAACTATGTGGGGTAGAGGTAGCATAATTGATATACAACTCTTATGAAGGGGTCATAGTTCCATAGCAGTAGGCATGAAGTGCTTCTCATAGTCTTGAAAAAACAGTTCCTCCTCTGACAAACTAGCCGTGTCACCTCCAATCTTCTCTTCATCAGTGTCAATCATTGTACTGTAAGCTTCTTCATAAAATGTACCCTTCCCCTTTGTTTGTATCCATCCCCTTTCCATGTCCGCATTTTTTTTCTCTTCTTCGGTCCCTGTTCCTATGCACTCCTCCTCATTCGCCGTTTCCGTCAGATGATATGTTTTCCCAAGGAAGGCCTTGATATCCTGAGGCTCAATTTGGACCACCTCCAGCTGAGAGATCTTGGGACTTGGCTCTGAAGGAGCGCAGATAAAGGAGAAACTGACCTGCCGAATGACACAGATTTCTATCAGGTGTGTGATATATCAAAGCTGAGTTTACACATACCTTAAGATCAGTGTTATTCTTGCTGTATGGCTGTATAGCATACATATAACTGTTAATATAACTCCAGCAAGATAGAGGAAATTCTGTCAATTACAGTTGAAATGACAGCACACATTAAATGACAAATAAGGACAGAAATGATAACAGTAGGTCAATACTGACCAGACACATTCACATAATGGCTTGTCTCACCTGGGACTTTGTCATCTGTTGGAACAGTTGGCTGTTTTTGGGGTCAGGCACCTTATCACACCCCACCAGCACCTTGTAAGCAAACCCCATCAATAGGAGGATTATGACCGGTATGATTAATATGTACATTGTTATATCTGTGAATGGGAGAGACAGAGATTGAAAGAGAAAAAGAGAGAGAAATCAATGCAAGGTTTTAAAACCTAAAAAAAACGTTGAACTGTTGGCTAACCCTAACATAACCAGCGAACACAATGCATAACAATCCCAAGATTAAAAACAACTAGAGGGTACAGTACCATAGTCTAGCTTGTCCTTGGTGGTGATGTGGATGATTTTAGCTTGTCCAGACCCAGCTTTAGTTACAGCACGGATCCCCACTTTGTAGGAACGGCCAGGGGAGAGATCTAGTATCACGTAGCTGTTCTTCTCTGCACTCACATTTCCCACTGGCCAAGAGAAGAGAACTTTTCATGAGAACTAGGCTACTGTTGCTTTATCATAGCTTGAAACTACTGTTTTAACAAGGATGTTAGGGCAAGGCAGCTATAGCTGTGTGTCTCAAATGTTCTGTCCAGTCCAAATGGGTGGGGAGAAACATTGAAATGTTTGGTAGGTTACTAAAACATGACGTTTCAAGAGGGGCCGCTACCTGTCTGGTTGCCTACTTCCAGAAGGTAGTGCAGGATGACACCTCTTGTCTGGCTCAGGGGGATGTGACCCCAGGAGAGGGTCACCTGAGAGTCAGTGATGTCATGGATCTTGATGAAGGGTACCTGGGGAGGGGCTGAGGAGGTGGGTTGAGAAGACAGGATAGTTGGAATGAGTAGATTAGAGGTATGCTGGCACATTAAGGACAGTTAAACAAAGTATATATTTCTGTACTGGATACAGGGCACACACTTCTGTTTCTTTACATGCTAAGTGCATAAATTGTGAATATGTATTGTCATTAACAAGGATTTAGGTGTATCACTGATGTGTAAGAAGATCTATGGATCTGTATGATGATAATGCATACCTCCTTCTCGTGCATATGCAGTAGTGGATGAAAGGAACACAGAACTGTTTCCTAATACTCCAAACAACGACACAATGTAGGAAGTGTAATTCTCAAAAGAACCTACAGATGGAGACAGATCATTGGTTTCAGCTTTCGTGAGTGAGTTCCACACAGGATGGATTGAAAGCATAGGTGATTCTAGGTTTTAAAACTGGGGGTGTAAAGGTTAGTGATTTTAATTGTTTTTGCTTACAAAGAACATGCTCAAAATTAATACTAGATCTTAACATTTTAAATTAATCATTAGAGTACAACAAACCATGGTAGAACATACAACTCTGACATCACTTAAAAACTTTTTACATTCTTTGAAAATGTAAATGTTTTCATCCCAATAGTAGGGGGTGCAAATGCCTGCACCCACGGTCTAATCTCATATGATTGAAAGGGGTCTCCCGTCCTATGAGATATTAAATATATATGAAACCCAAATTTCTCAGACCTGGCAAAGGGATTGACGTCTGGCTGTTGTTGTGTACTTTCCTCCAACCAAACCCCCGGGATGGAGGAAGTCCTGCCTGCTTGTACTGCACTACTAGCTCCAGTAGGTTGTTGGTGAGTTGGGAGGACAGATTCCATGATACCAACAGGCTCACTTCATCCATGTTACAAATGATGTGTGTCTCTGGGCCTTGTACATCTGTAGGACAAATATACTGCTGTCATTTCTGTGGCATCACGCTAAGGCACCAAATTTAGACAGTCTCCGATGCAAAATCAACTAAAGGGGTAAACGTGAAGGGGTAAACACAGAGGCTGTTTTCAAACGTGTCAGGTTAGATATGAGTCATCAGCATACCTGGTGTCGGTAGAGCTAAGGAAGTGGGTTCTGTAGCGCCTTGCGAGGTGTGTGCTGACACATGCACTCCTGACACACCCAGAAGAGAGGAACGGAGATGACACTGTTCTCCCTTACAACCCGACCGGCCCCCATCATCTGTCGTGGACACATTGACAATTTCCACAGTGCCATTGGTGTACGAAACCGTCACCGCGTATATCAGCCCATGCACTACAGGAGGAGATGGCAGCTAAGAAATCAAACAGGGTTCAGGGGTTAGATTTTTTCTTTTACGTAACAAAGTATTTTTGTGCTTTTGATTTGATGTTGTCGACACACCTTCCACATCAAAGCACATTTAGAGAGGTCAGAGAGGCCTTCACAGTCACACCACACATCCATCTGTCCTAAAGGCCCTAAGATAGAGTAAAAGAGAGAAACAGTGAGGAGAGAGTGGAAAGAAAATACAATAGATATTTCAACAAAGAGAAAGTGAGTGAATTCATCCAAGGCTGCAGTGTGGAAAAGAGAAGTACCAGTACCTACCAACTGTCTGCACTGAGTTCCACTCACTCAAGATGGTATCCTTACATCGACACCGTACCTGGAACTCATACTTGGTGAATGGCAGCGGTAACAGGAACTCAAACCTCGTTTGGAGGTTGTTCACCACCTGAATAGAACATACAAATGACATACAAATAGTAGATAAGGTATTGTTCAACAGGAATATTTAAAGATATATGCTGTGTTGTTAGAAATATTTCTGTGTGTGTTATGCAAGATTCAAATAATACTGCTCAGAAAGAGGAACCTCTCAAAGTTGCGAGACTGATAGTTCTTCAGACAACTTTGTATCACCACAGACTTGTCTCCTTGCTGCATGCTGCAAACAATAACCTTTCTTGACTCCAGCGACTCTGTGCACTACTTGATAAAAGATTTTCCTTACATGTTGTCACTGGGTTGGTGAGATAGAATGCCTAGTGATGATGTAAGCTAGTCTGCACATTTGACCTGGTACTGTATTCTCTACTTTGGAAAAAAGAGGATAGAGGAGCCTGATGCTTTGGAAAGCTTTTTTCAACTCATTTATTCACAACCTGTCTGTCTGTTGATTACTGGAGATTGTTTCAATGAAAGACTCACACGTACAGTAATGAAATATGCACCAACTACCGGTATTCTATCTGATGACATTATCTGATGAACAGTATAGGACACTGCTCCATGTGCGTATCTAGCCCTATTTTGGGGGGGGCTGGAGCCCCTAAATATAAATGTGTTGATTTCTCTCCCTAAAACCCACTAGAGGACACTATTTAAAAGGATATTTTCAAAACTTTACTCTGGGGGAACATGCCCCCAGACCCCCCTAGTTTTGCTGGGTCACAGGAAAAATAATAGGTTTTATCTAGGGGCTTAGCCCCCCCAAAAGTGGGAACCTAAATTCACCCCTGCACTGTTCAGTTATAACACTGGCTAGCACAGAACAAGAAACAAGTGAAAATATTATCTGGCATATGTCAGGTTTCACAACCCCTTATTGATGTCACAGCGCAACAGCCTTATTTGAGTGCTGAACTTATTTTTCAATTCAGCAGCAGGAACACAGTGCATCCCTGTGTTGTAGATTACATTTATGAAGGTGGCAAAGGTTATACCCTTCAAAAATAAAAGACCTATAACCAGTCATCCTTCTAGTCTAACTTATGTTTGCCATGTCATCCTGTAAATATGAACCAATATAGTTATAATATGGATTGATTGAGAGGATAGCCCATTGTAAGTTCCCTTACCTCAGACCATTTTTGCTGGCCCTCAGAACGATAGCGGACATCACAGTCTCCTTCAGACAATTTAAGCAGGCTGCAGCCAGAGTCCCAGGTAATCTCCAGGTAATCACTAGTGAACATGGTGATAACGGGAGCGGGAGGCACCCCTGTTGGAGAAATAAAAAAAGGTTGCATAAAAAAGACGAGAGAGAAAGACGAGATAGAGAAAGGCAGAAATCAAAGAAGAGGAAGGCGTGCTTGTAAGGAAAGGGAAAAAGTCAAAGTTAAGTGAGATACAAGGCGACTCACGGATCAGATCTGTTCTGAAGGTGGCATTGTCAGACTGGGCAGAGCCGTACTGGTTCTTAGCCACCACCCACACCCATAATGTTCTGTGACTAGGGTAATCATCGCGAGGAATGACACCACTGGACCGCTCAGACACACTGAAGCTTCTGCATCAGTCGTGGAAGGAAAAGGATGTAGTCGGTAATTACATACACCTCAGGAAACATTCAAAGAATCTCTGACAGCGCCTGTCGTGTGGTAATGTTCACTTTTCATCTTTGTTTGTGAGCTTGTAACATGTATACATACAGCCTGTATAAATATGACAATGACTTGTTTCAAAACCAGTGTCAGCAGATGGAATTGTTTTTACTTGGTATCTAGGTCTGCGGCCCAGTGAATGCTGTAGGATGTCGGAAGACCTGGATCCTGGTCTGGCCCTGGGTCCCAGGAACATTGAATGGTCAAGTCTTCATCAACGCTATAGGGGATAGAACACTGAGGAGTGGAAGGAGTATGGGGTTGAGGACCTACAGGGAGAAAGAGAGAGATAGAGAAACAAACAGAGACAGAGTAAACACAACCCATTTTGAAACCACAGGGAACTGAAGTGTGAATCCAATTTTCAAAGAACATAGGCTTTGTTGCGGAGAATGTAAACAGGAAACGAGACTTACTGCAGGTTACCTTCATCTGTCTCAAACAATTGCTTGTATGTTTTTATATCACTACTCAAATTAGAACTAAGGAGAAACCATAAAAAAGGATAAACATAATGTAGCCAGCTATTTAGATCAACCTAAAAACACATACCTACCTGATGCAACAGAATGGAAAAATAGCCAACCAGTGCAATTGCTAGATGCTTAGAAAGTATCATAAAGACACTAAGAAGTGGACACTAATGACCATACAAAACTAACTGCTAGATCTAAAGGCTCACCTGTATGGACTAAAGCGTTAGACTGAGTAAACAGCAGCATCAACAGGTGAGATATGAGCCAGGCCCTGGGTCTAGCCATCACAAAAGCAGACTGCGGTTACCTTCAAATGAAAAATACATATACACATAGTACGTTATGCTTATGGGTTGTTCTGAAAGTACAGAAGTAAAGTAGGCTAATTGGTGAAAGTAAAATGACAACACTAAAGAAAACAGTGATAGGAGTTAGGTCTAATTGCACAAATGCCGAGTATCTCACAACGATAAAGAACAAAAGTAGAAAATTGTATTGTAACAGATTAATCAAATCATTAGCCAAAAAAAAAGATAAATTAATGATCAAGACTGATTTGATTTACAAAATTACCGACACTTACCTCGAGAAGTGAATCAAACTCCATGAACTTCCTGCAATGCTAATACAATGAAGTTTTCCCTTATTATTAGGTGAAATACTACACACAGCAAGAAAACTGCTGTTAAAAAAGTCCGCCCTTCTACCGGAATTGCCTTTGGCACGTGGACATGACAGGCTCCCGGAAAACCCGTTTCACCAAGCACATTGCACGATTACATTATGTGTATTCGACTTCATGCAACGCCAGTGCCGGCTGCAGCCGGCTGACTTGAAGCTGAGAATGCCATTGGCTGCTTCAAGTCAGCCGGGCTACAGGGGGCTGCAGGCGACGCCGGCGCTGAGCCTGGATGAAGTCGAGCACACCTATTCTCTTTTTATATTGGATGTGGCTAATTTCATAGCACCCCATTTGGCTACCATAGCACCCCATTTATTTGCTTAAGTCAAGAAAAGTTGCCCGTAAACGTGCTCGCAGATCAGCAAATCGCTGATTTACCTGAGCTGAATGAGAACAAGGAGAAGGGACTTGATAATCTACAGTTGCCTGTCTTTATAGCAAGTTTTACAAATGGCTGCACACATAGCCTACATGACGGTTGTTTGTAGAGTTTATTTACATTTACTCATTTAGCAGATACGGTGGCCCTGAAGTGCAAAACACCCCCCCTAATATGAGTAGGCTACATCCCCCAAATGAAAACACTCCCCCCCCAATACGAGTCAACTCCCCCCAAATCGGATGACTTGTTCACCTCCCCCCAATACAAAAACACGCTCCCCCAAATGGAAAACGACATTACATTAGGTGCGTTCGACATGGACTGCGGCTGCATGAAACGACCGGCGAGAGTAGCCGCCCCCAGTCGGGGAGGAGTTGAAAACGGCTCTGTGAAGTCGGACATTCCAGCTTCTCGTGGTTTGCTGCGTTGATGTCAGTCATGGCCGATCAAGCGCTGTTTGCTTACTTTACTTTATTTATAATTTAACTTAGTCTTTCCGTTAGTGAAGAGGCTGACTAAAACCCCTTCTTCAACACATTTTTAATTCAATTAAACTTTTTTGAGCGTTGGCGAAACTGGTGTCCGAATATTCCAAAACACGCGTCAAAGTTGTCGTGTGTGAGTCTGGCCAATCATGAATTGCTGTGTCGTCACTTGAACCCGTGCAATTGCTCTTGAGAACTCCACTGCAAAGGACGTATAGCCCCTATACGTCCACTGTAGGTTAGTGCATGACATGTGCACCAGCAAATACTATTTCAAAATAAATTCCTGCATTAAAATAATGTATCATGAGTTTGTATGATTTGGTCATGTATTATCACACTAGCATTTAATTATCACGTCAAACAATTACACTGCACTAAACTGTACGTGTAAATGTAAAGTGAAAATAACAAAACCAGTCAGTATGATGACTTGAGCGAATATCATTCATTCACGTCTTACTAAAACAGCGGCCACGCGAAAGGGAATAAGGAAACTGTTTCCTCTACTAAAAAATACAATGCGGGTCACGTGAAAAAAGGATCCAAAGACTCGTAGAAAGACCGAGTCGGGGAAGGAACTAATCTTTCGTTTCCTCTAGCTACAGAGCCTATGCAGGTCACGTGAAAAATGATCCAAAGTCTCGTAGAAAGACAGAGTCGGGAAAGGAACGAATCGTTCGTTTCCTCTTGCTACAGCCTATACAGGTCACGTGAAAAATGATTCAAAGACTCGTAGAAAGACCGAGTCAGGAAAGGAACGAATCGTTCGTTTCCTCTAGCTACAGAGCCTATGCAGGTCACGTGAAAAATGATCCAAAGACTCGTTACTCCCGAGTCCTTATAAGGATTCGTTCAAAATGAACGAATCGTTCACGAACGACACATCACTACCGCCTGCAGCCTGCTGCGGCGCCGCATGAAGTCGGGTCATGTCGAACGCACTTACTAATTTGATCGCTGTTGCTTGTTTACCATTAATATTTCAGCTAAACTGTAGGAATACATGTAAATCAGCATCTGAAAATGGGCAGTGTAGTTGCTGAAAATTTGCTTATTTTCTTGATGAAACGGCTAATTTGTAAATTTGCTCCGACTTTTCGATAACCTAGCATCGCAGTGCAGCGACACCTACTTTTCTGGCAGTGAATTGTTTTCAGCACGCAGAGCCGTCGGAGTTAGCCTGACGTTGTCATAGCCTACTCATAATTGTAGTCAGAATATGAGTCTGAAAACTCTCCGTTGGGCTGTGACTACGGGGCGTGTTTCAACCGAACTCATAAAACAAATGCCTCTTCGCTCAATTGGATAGACCTACAACCAATCAGAGCAACGTAATGTGTTGTTTGTTGAAAACAAATTCAACCCAAGCGCTCTTTCGTGACGTTGTTGATTACGTTACTGTTGATCATCTGTCCATCATCGTATAAAGCCCGCCCTGGCAATTTCATTGGTACGCCCAGATTCTGGTTTTCTGTAGTTGTTCCCCAATACGAGACCCTCCAGACCCATCTTCCCGACCAAATTTTTTTGTGGGCGGGGAGAAGTTGGGCTGGCAGCCAGGCTACGTCGGAGTAGTATAAATTGAACCAATCCGTTGAGTAAGGGGGTACCTGCAGAGCCGGAGACTCCGAAGACCCCCCCCCCCCCCCCCCACCCCCGGGGAGACCCCCCGGGGAGACCCCCCCGGGGAGACCTGCAGTTTCAGGACCGCAGTTCTAGGACCCTCGTTTTATCTGACAGCGCCATGTAGCGAATGGGATAAACATGGACCGGAACAAGATAATATTTTCCTGCAGTAGTGAATATTGTAGGATTACAGGTCAGAACAAGATGGACTAGAATCAGAGTGTAAGTAGCTAATGTGAATCGCGTATGGTTATGTATAAAACAATTCTGGTGTCTTGAATTGGACAACGTTAGCTAGCTAACTTCAACTTTGCTGTCAAAATAATTTCAAGACACTGGAGTGGTTTTCAACGTCAAACAAACTACTTGATTAGCTAGAGCTAATATTCAGTAGCTATAGCACTAACTAGCTAGCTCTACACACATAGTTTCCTTAAAAACGAACTGTAAATTGTTACTCTGTTCATTTGTTTAATGAAACCGTAGGGCAACGTAGCTTATATAAATGAAGTATTGTTCAACATATTTAAATTAGCTAAACGTTCAAAACAATTCTGGTACAATTAACTGTTCACTTAGGATAATTTTATGAAATACAAACTTTTAGACTATTTGTTTTGTTTTACTGAAACCAAGCCCAACTACTGTAGGTGTCTTATGATGAAGCCAGCACCGTAATAAAACTTCAAAAAAATGATAGGATAAAAGCAAGTGGATTGGATCTGTCAGCTAAACGAAATCTGCAGTCTACTGTCTTAAAAATTAACCATATAATTTTTGTAGGCCACGGCTACGGCCTGAGTATGCTGAGGAATCTATCCCTGCAGGATGCAGAAAAGGTCTTCATCTCTGGACCAGTTTATCATCGGAGGTAAGTAGAGAATGTACATTTTCTGTACAATCCCATGCAACTTTATAATCTACTATTAATACCTTTATTATCAACCACTTAAGTAATGCTAATTAATGTACACTACTTTGTTAGGCTAACTGATATTTATGCTTACCTAGAAGTAATATTGGGCCTCATTCACCAATATCTTCCTAAGTTATTTCTTAAATTTGTTCTTAAGAAAGTTCTTAAGAAAAGTCTACGTGTGATTCATGACGTGTTCTTAAACAGCGGAATTGTTCGCAGGTGTGTTCTTAGAATATTGAATCCCAATATTTTGTAAATTGAAAGCTTGTGCCCAGTTGCTCCTATTTAGCATAAATTAACGCCCCATAATTCCCATAAAAGGGCAGATGGCAGGGCCGTGTGCACACTCAGAAAAATGTCAAAAAGACGTGGGAAAGACGGTAGAGGCCTCGACGCCAAAAGAAAGAAAAATGTCAGTAATTCTGAAGTGGAGATATTACTGCAAGAAGTAAGCGCGAAACGCAACATCTTATTTAGTAGCGTCAGCAGTGGCTACAAAGCGGTAAATAAAACCGATGCATGGAATGCAATTACCCATGCAGTGAATGCTGTATCCGGAGAAGGGCGCAGAACCGATGAAGTAAAAAAGAAGTGGTTTGATCTGAAATCAGAGACCAAAAAAAATATCTCAAAACATAGAAAACAGGTGCTGGCCACTGGAGGGGGGAACTCTGGGCCACAGTTATCTGAGCTGGACCAGCGCATTGGGGCCTTAATTGGACAGACAGCCCTCACGGGTGTGCCATCGGCCGAGGATTTGGATACAGACATCGGCCCCGTGTCGGCTGTTTCATCTCCTAGACCATCTCCTATCCAAGAATTGGAAGGTAAGCGGTTGTTTTAGTTTTTCCAGAATCGATACAAGTTGGAAGATTCATTCAAGACACTAGTGTGTATTTGTGTGTGAAGTGTTCTCCTCAACATCTTCAAACAGTCACTTATTTCATTTATGTAGATAAAGTCCTGCCAGGGCAACAGCAACCACCCTCTGAAGCTGAACCTGAAGCATCCACCAGCACATCCATTTACATTTACATTTATTCATTTAGCAGACGCTTTTATCCAAAGCGACTTCCAAGAGAGAGCTTTACAAAGTGCATAGGTCACTGATAATAACAACAAGATAGCCCCACAGCATTGCGGGTAGTCAAAAACAAGAAGTATACATCGTGAACAACCAAAATAATAGTGCTAAAGGGAAGAAACCATAAGAGCATGCAGTTAAACAAGTTACAATTACACAACATGAATCTCTAAGTGCAGGTGTACCTGTAGGAGAGCAATAAAAATAGGATTTACTCAAATAGAATACAACAATTTAAATCAGCTACCACTAACCAACAAGAGCAACAGTCTAAGCAAGAGTCATTGTGATCCTGTGATCCACACGTGCCCCCAGATCCCGTTCAACTTCTCCACATGTGATCACTGATGCGGTCCTGGACAACCAACAGAAAATTGCACTTGCACAGATAGCCTCAACACTAACCACCATCTCCCAGACACTTAAAGAAATTAAATAACACTTCAAAAAATAAAATGCCTGCACTGAAAGCTGTGAGTGACTCAATTTATTTCTTGAAATGATAGCGAACAAAAAATCACTTATCAGCACCTCATGCTCCAATGGGACCTAGAGGACTAAACTTGGAACAGAATCACAAACAGAATTACAAACGAGCAATTAATTGCTCTCGAACTTGGACAGCAACTCAATTGTCTGGTCCAAGGAGTTGGTCAGGACGCTCATGCTCTTGTGGTGGCTGAGGGGGAAGTGCTACACCACGTTTCATGGCAATGTTGTGCAAGACACACCAGGCCATGATTATCTTACACACCTAAAACAATGAATATGGCGTAATTTCAAATACAGAAAGCGTATGGTAGAACTTGGCCAGATAGGCTATTCTTGCCATATTTAAAGCAATTGGTCTATATACAAACACACCTTCTCCGGTTTGTAAAGCAGCTTTCCACCTGCTGTGTCCAAACACATCCAGCGTCCTTTTAAAATGCCAATGGTGCGCTCGATGGTGGAGCGAGTACGAGCATGCTTCTGATTGTATGACACCTCCTGGTAAGTCTGAGGGTTGGTGAGTGGGCTCATTAACCAGGGGGCCAGGGCATATCCTCGATCTCCTAATAAAACAAGTCATTATAGGAATAGAAAGCAATTGTTGATGGAATCCATTATTCTGAGATGCTTACCAATGAGCCATGCGTCTCCAGCAGCTCCTTGTTCGAGCCGCATACCCACAGAACTGTTTTGCACGATGTAGGAATCGTGTGCACCTCCTGGGAAGCGGGCAACCACATTCAGAAGTTGATTCTGGGAGTCGCAGATTAGTTGAACATTTATGGAGTGGTATTGCTTGCGGTTAAGATATGGGAACGGATCTGGAGATGGTACCTTAATGCGCACGTGTGTGCAGTCTATTGCACCGATGGTGTTGGGGAAGCCAGAAATGAGATGGAATCTTCTCTTAATTGGGACCTGTTCTTCTGCTGTATAGGGGAAATGTATGTATTGTGTTGCCAATTGATTAATTCAATCGACGACTCGCGGGAGTGCGCGGCTGATGGATGCCTGTGATATTCCCACCCAGTCTCCTAGCTCCCTCTGAAAGGTTCCAGTTGCGAAAAATCCCAAAATGGAGAGTACCTGCACATGTGGTGGTACAGGGTTAGAGCGTGTGGTATGGCTCTGCAGTGGTGGCTCCAAACTGTTACAAATTTCCATGAGGACTGCTCTTGGTAGCCTAAAGCGTCCCAACAGGTACTCGTCACTCTCTGCAAATAAATCTCTATGGTCACGGAAGATGCGTTCCCTTCTGAGGGCCCGATCTGCAACATTTTCCAGCAGCAGTAAATATGCCATTGTGTGGTGTAGTCCTAGTGTGCGGAATAGGCCTACTTTGGGCCTATAAATACCGTGACCAGTCACTTATTATTGGATGGCAAGGTTCCTTGTTAACATACTTGATGTGAATTGAAAGCAAAGCAAGGCTAGTTCATTTAAATAGGCGAAGAACAATTCATACACAATGGCAATTCAAAGTGCTTTACAAATGAGCAGAAGTGTAGTGTGTATTTATTAAAACAAACAAACATATAATTATGTGTAAAATAATAAAAATGATTAGTTGCACGATTATAAGGGAGAGAAATATTCAATTTTAATTTAGAACGGACGAAAACGGTATAACTACTTATTTCGCGCAAACATGTCAACGCTCAATTGTGCGTAAGAGTGCTCTTGGGTGTGCGTAAATTCTGTTCTTACCCAAGAACAAATCCCAAATAAGAAAACATTGGTGAATGCCAACATCTTTGTGAAAACTGCGTAAGTGGGGTTTGACAACAAATTTGTTCGTAAGAACATTTGGTGAATGAGGCCCAATGTCTGTACTATTTCAGTGAAGTGGAGGAGTTTGAAAGGGGGATATCTAAACAATTGCGCACTGAAGGGAGACCATTCAAGTAGTAGCGTTAAGTAGTGCTTTTACCGACTTCACAATATGTTTATATTAGTGCTGTCAAACGATTAAACTATTTAATCGCGATTAATCGCATTAATGTCATAGTTAACTCGCGATTAATCAATTAATCGCACATTTTTATCTATTCTAAATGTCCCTTGATTTCTTTTTGTCCCATTCTTTTTTCAATTTTAAAGCTCTTATCAACATGGAAAAGTGGTTCGGTTTGCTTCGTGCAAATATTTTTTTATTGAAAACAACATTGCAATCGCCTGGCTTTGACGAGGGGGCGGAGAATTAGCATGAATCGCATCAGCTGTGTGCTTGGCCATCAAGTCGTATTTCAGACTGGACGTGCTGCGATGATAACTCAGTTTACAACGACAAAACACACAGATCACTTTGGTCTTGTCAATGGAACCATTTGGCAACTTTTTAAAAGTAAACTTTCCATTCAGAATCTTATTGGCATCCATTTTGGCGTCTCGCGCTCGCCATCCACTCAAAACGCAACGTTAGCCTACTACCAGAGAATGTCTAATATCCGTAAACGGGCTCTGCTACTACTCTTAAGCCGGCTCGCAAGCCAAACAAGTGTGTGTGTGGCGTGCCTGTTGTTTTATTTCCGGTCTAGCTAGATCCGGTGTGGTGTTGTAGTCTTTCTAACGTCGGTAATTGTTGCAACAGCATGTGAAAAAAACTACAAAGTTTGCTAGGCCAAAAAGAGCGTTAATCGCGCGATAAAAAAATTGACGCCGTTAATTTGGGTTTGCGTTAACGCCGTTAATAACGCGTTAAACTGACAGCACTAGTTTATATTTGTTTTTCTTGCTTTTATCTCTCATTGAAGGATGAAATTGTATGGAGGTCTAGATGGAGGTCTAGATGGAGTGATATGGAGGGGTGATTGTCATTGTTTGACAATTATTCAAAATAAACAATGCATATCTTGAATCTGCCCTGTGAGTCAACCTTGTGTCTTGCCTCTCTAACATTACACATTTGTGGTTGAGATTGAGTGACTGCAAAAACCTCAGCAAATATAATACAACTTCACTTTTCCAGAACTTTGGGGTGTCAGACACATCCAAAATGTAGCATGCACACAGGCATGTGCAGTATTTACAGGAATATGAAAGATGATCTGATCCACTGATGTGATCAATGTTTTGAGTCATGTCCAATACAAAACATCTTCTAGCATGCCCATCCACACCAAAGGAAGCATCCTCATGCAGCCCATCCACCATAGAGGTTCACCACCAGCAGCAGAGAAGGAAGCGGTGGATCTTCCGCAGCACCACCATCCCACATTACTCTAAGAAAATGTTTTTTTTGTGATGATGACATTAAATAAATTTAAGTATAACAGATTAGAGTTAAACTTGTATTTCCTCAGATAACTTTGATATTTATGTATAATAGAGCATAAAATAAAACAATGAAACGAATCACAGAATACGTACATTGCATAAGTATTTTGACAGAACCCTGTGTGTGTGTGTGGAATTTAATTATCTGCAGTATGAATCAAGGATTTACTCATGTTTAGTAGTTGTATTCCCAACAGATGTGGTTACATTCTGTTAAAGGCACTAGAGATATTCCACAAACACAAGCCTAGCATGTGCTTTTAGTTTTTCCATATGGGAGTGCATGATGCAGGAAAGTAAGGGCAGCATCATTGAGTCTTTTACACTTCATGTCGGCAAACTGGAGTTGATCTGCCAGGTTCTGGGGTGTCTCTTGTAGTTACAAAAGCATCAGACATTCAAAACTCTTCATCACCACTGATATAAGAGCTACATGTTGGAAGTAATCGGGAAGTCTGGGTCTGCTCTTCTTAGGAACAAGGCAGATGGCAGAGGTCTTCTAACGAGCTGGAACTGTGTGTTCCAGCTCCTCCAAGGACCAGTTGAACAGTTCACAGAAGACAGGGCCAGTTGTTTGTTGCAGGTCTCCAGGAGCTTGTTATTACTAATGTTATCAGGACATAATGCTTTGTTGACTTTGGCTATTTGGTGAAGGTAAGCCCTCTAGAACGAGTTCTGCAAAGGTGCCACAATCCTTAAGGCTCATGTTGCAGGGTGTACATTGGTTCTCTGTAGTCCCAGAAAACTTTTTTTCCACCAAGGCCACTCCAGTCCATATTGATATATTTTCCACCTTTTCTTTAGGCTATTTAAGCTTCCTTAATTTGCTTACCTAATTTGAATCAAATTACACTGGATCTTTACATCTATGAAATATGCAAAAGAATTAACATTTTATATGATTTTAATTTCTTTAATTATCCAATATTTACTATTCGAACATGTTTTCAAATATTATACCTTTCTATATTATTAGAACATATTTTCAAATATTATACCTTTCTATATAATATCTTGTTGCGATGTAGTGACACTGACTTTCAATTCGCTAAGTGGCGCTGTCAGGGTCCTGAAACTGCAGTCCTGAAACTGCAGCTCTCCGGCTCTCCGGGGCCTCCGGGGTCTCCGGCTCTGCAAGTTCAAACTATTGAATCCGTCCGACCCAGTGGCGTAACTATAGGAAGTGCAAAGAGTGCAGCTGCACCAGGGCCCGTGGCGAAAGGGGACCCGTCCTCGATCTCAAGTGAGAACTCTACCTGGAGAACTGACCGGCCCCTCGCTCCACGTAAATCACATAAAGTTTAACATATGATCCAGTCCGATCAATTCGCAAACATTTCTCAATTATGGTGTCAGTTATTCTCACCTGCCCAATAAACATTTTAACAATAGTCAGTCTTAACAACAGCAAATAATTCATTTTGCCTCATTTGCCTTTTGCTGAATGAAACGAAACTCGTTTTTATTAAGTAATATTGTTGTGTTGTCAAAGATTCTACAGCCCACCCACACGTTGTGATCGTTTGCCATCCTGTTGTGTTGCATTGCGTTGCGTGTTGAGTAATTGCGGTAAGTAGGCTACCCCATGCCCTTCATTCAAAAACACAAAAGTGGATGCAGGAAGCGGCACGAACGCAAAGAGCAGGATGAAAGGGTGGCAAAGCGAGAAGGGTCCAAACGCAGTGCTCCCTCCTCATAGCCTGGCTGCCAGCCCAACTTTTCCCCGCCCCCAAAAAAATTTGGTCGGGAAGTTGGGTCTGGAGGGTCTCGTATTGGGGACCAACTACACAAAACCAGAATCTGGGCGAACCAATTAAATTGCCAGGGCGGGCTTTATACGATGATGGACAGATGATCAACAGTAACGTAATCACCCACGTCACAAAAGAGCGCTTAAGTTGAAGTTAAATGAATAAATGTAAGTTGAATTCGTTTGGAACAAACATGGCTACCGCTGGAGATCTAGGATGTTATGATACTGCCATCGAGTCTGTTTTAGAAGACATCGACAGCGCATTAATTTTGAAAGAGGAACAGAGAGACGCAATCAAGGCATTTGTCGATGGAAAATATGTTTTTTCCGTCCTTCCTACAGGATTCGGTAAAGGTTTAATTTATCAGCTGGCCCCGATGGAGTTGTAATCCTAAACGGAGAACTTCGTATATGCATTGCCCTTTATTGTTTCACTCAAAAAGGTTGACCGTGTGAACAAGTACTCTCCCTACCCTTAAATTAATTTTACAACACGGCAAAAATCGTTTGTACTCATTCTTCAAGCATACTTCAAGTCTGCTTGTAGTTTAGTTCTGTTGACAACAACTATGCGGTGCTTAACATACTCTGTTGCTCTGATTGGTTGTAGATCTATCCAATTGAGCGAAGAGGCATTTGTTTTCCAGGCTCGTTTGAAACACGCCCTGTAGTCAAAGACCAACGGAGAGTTCTCAGACTCATATTCTGACTAGAATTATGAGTATCACAACGTCAGGCTACCCTCCTCAGGAACTCTCTCCTCAGGCCCCTGAAGCCGGAATTCTCTCCTCAGGACCCTTTTTTCATGTGTAGGCCTATCCGAGGTATTATCGCCACCGCTGGTCGGAGGATACTGTAGGCTATTTATATTAATAGGCTAACTTACATTGAACTTCGGTTTTAGCATAAGTCAATAGTGTTTAACATAGCGGAAATTAGCTAGCATTGCGAAAGAAAGAAAGCACAGGCAGGCAGCAATTAAAAAATCTGGCACCTTATTAAAGAATGAATGCCAAAATGAATTCCAGAATGAATGCGTCCACTGCACAGTAGCCTATCGTTAATCAGGCAGTAGTTAATTTAGTAGGCTACGTTCAGTTCACGTTTACCAAAATTATGAGCGAGTTAATGAACGTGTTCAGACGCAACACTGATAATAAGTACATTTCCATGTGCCTCGCTATGATCAACCAATAATTTCGCCTGACGATAGGTCGGTTAAGGGGTCCGTTGGGGAGATCTGCACTCGGGCCCGCCAAGTCATTGTTACGCCGCTGCGAGGAAGCATTCAAGAAGGTTAATCATGTCAAATGCAAATCAAGGTTTTATTAAACATTTGTGACACATACAAAATTCCAATGAACTTGCTGTAACTTTAAAAAGAGACATGTACCATTCATAACCATTACAAAAAGTACAGAGATTACAAACATGCTATTTTATCCTAAGACAAAGGGTAAGAGAGAAAAAATCATAGTGGATATGCCATTTTTTACAAAGAGTACAATATTGTAATGCGCAGGACACTGAACATAACACTTCAACTGAGGAACTCTGCAATGATATGAACTGAGTCATGGATAGTGAGATGTGTCTGTGAAGGGAAAACATTTTCAGCAAAGGGAACTGATTTCACCCTTGCTGCAACCCCACTTACAGCAAGCGTTGGACAGCCCCACCACCACGTCGCGGCCCTTGCGGTCAGCCGTACGCAGAGCCTCCAGGATCTCCTCTGAGATGATGGAGCGAGCTGGCCTGCTGAGAACAGCTTCCTGTCCGTCTCTGGCCCGACCCTGGACCTCTAGGTCACCAGCCAGCTGAAAGGGACGGTCTGCCACAGAGTCTGCATTCCAGCCCTCAGACGACTCATAATTGTGGGAGCTGAATGGGTCTTCAGAGAGATCCCCTGCAATACAACGTAAAAAAAGACTGCACTGTGATCTCCACCATTACAATGCAGCATGGCATGCATATCTAAGTTGCAGTTGTTCATATAGTAGTTCATATCACTATACTCCAATACCACACACTAAGGGATGGTGGGCAGCTGAGGATTTCAATACAAACTAGATTTATAGGAAAACACGCCCAACACAGAGATGGAAATACAGCTTGATATATACCCAAACACTGTTAGAGACACTTCTGATCCTTAATTTTCTGCTGTGCTTTCCAAGTGCAAAATAGTTGGTTGCATTGGATAAAAGTATCTGCTTAACAATGCCAGTGGATTGGTTACAGATAAACAACCCAGAGACTATTCCAACTATAAAGTAAACCCTGGACAATTGTGAGAAAAAAATAATAAATAATAACTAAGAGGCACCTCTGAAGGTGTCTATTCTTGCACATAAAGACAAAGCCAATGCAAACCAGTCTCACCTTCACTCATGATGGACCTTCTCCAGCGAGAGCCTCCACAGGTGAAGATGACCGCCCGGATGAACTCCCGGCCACACAGCTTCACTCCATACGTGGGGCCTTCTATCGCCTGCACCCCTGCCACCAGCAGAAATACAGCCAGGACTACAGCTTTCCACATCATACCCAGGGAAGTGAACAAAGAGCCAGATGGTGAGACGACAGAACAGATTCTTCAGGTAATACTGCAGTGTTGGCTTGATTGGAGAAGATGTTTGTCTCTCTAGGTTGGTAAATGATGTGACTTTCCCAGTGACCTGGGGTAGGCTTATAAAGGGTTCTCTGGTCCTGTGACGTGTAACATGCGCACACAGGCCCACACCATCGGAGTCACAGATATAAACAAGAGATAGAAAAAGAGACCTTTATGGAGACAAAGCCTAGATCAGAGGTGGAATAATTAACCAATGCAGCCCAAACAGTGCATGATGTCACCATGCACTGTAATCAGATTGAGAGAAGAAAAAAAAATGTGTATCCTCCAGTCATTCACCTAAATCATTTCCCCCTAAAACACTTAGTTTTATAGGTAAACTAGTTTTACAATTACATATTAATATTGTACTTATGTCAGCCATACATGTGATATAGGACTGACCCTTTATGACCCCCCCAAAAAAAATATTTAGCTAGAAAGAAAACAAAAACACACAAAAAGCCTATGGAATCTTTAACCTCTTTTTCTACCATGAGTGGTAATGCATGTTTTATGTTTTCACTTTAGATTTCATCACTGTCCCTGTATTACAGGGGTCCCCAAACTACGGCCCGCCAACGCATTTGGACCGGCCCTCTGAACAATACCAGATTTTTTTTTAAATAAAAAATTAATAAAATAAAAATGAATTTACACTGATTAATATGCATGAGCAAGTCAATGTTTTGATTTCAATAGCAATAAATATGAAAAAAGGTAATTACGATAGTAATAATGCTCTTTTAATAGGCTATATATCCCTTGATATGTACGGATGTACGGTGCATAACAAAATAATAAACTAATCTAGCATCATAAATACATTTAAAATCATAATAGCATCTCAACATTAATACTGGTAGTCACTCCGGCCCATGTAATATTCTGTTAATGTCCGACCCGTCCACAAAAAAGTTTGGGGACCCCTGCTGTATTACTTCAGTTTCCCTTCCAATTCTTTACTCTTTAGTAAGTAGCTGTCATTTCTCCCTGCCCCTCTGAAAGGGAGGTGCACAGAGGTGAAATAGGGGCGTTGAAACAGTGAGACAGCCCCGGTGACATTTACAATGTCAGATAACATAGAAGTCATAATAAGAGTCCAAAAAAGGGCCAGGCCCTATCTTTGTATCCGCTTAGTCAAAGGTCTCTCTTTTTGAAAAGGACAATGGGGTTGTGAATGTAATTAATATGTTGATAAAATACAATTCTAACAACATGGCATTTCAGGGGACATCAAGCAGAATATTCACTTAAACTGACTCAGAGGTGACCTGAGGTGTAAACTTTGAATAATATATATTTTTTCTTTAGAAATTGAGCAGTGTCTGCATATCTGTCACTGTGCCTCTCTGTGCAAGTAAACATGTGCAACTTTGCTTTGAATACCAAAAATAAATGTAACACTTCACAGCCTTATATGGCCATTGCAAACATGTCAAAATAATGTGTCTAGTTCAACGTCAGTGAGGACCACACCATGCATGGTGGCTCATTTCTTGGTATAATAATTTCAGCCGCAAAATACATTTGTGGCTTTTTGTTCAGCATGTGGATCAGTTTCATTCTGGACATGGTTCATTATCATATATATTAAACATATTGAGCTATGTATCATTAAAGTGGCTGCATATTCGCATCATTGTTTCAAGGAGAATAAATCAACATTCAGTCACGATGTAACAAATCATTGTCCTCAGAACGTCATTGACAGGGTCATGCTCCAATGGCCTTTAATATTATGGTATACGCCTTATTTGTTCGTTTCATATTTTTGACTGACAAGTACACTTAGCAAATCACCAGGAGATGCTTTGTATCGACGACGTCGAAGATCCTATTGCCTTTAGACAAGATGGGAGTTGTCTACCAATCACTGCGGGGAAGAGGGCGGGATTAAATCGGGTGGGTAGCAACAGTTGCCCCGGTGAGGACGAGGCGCCATAGCCACGGTAGCCCTGGCGACAAGAACCCAGCAACGAGAATCAACAACAACAGCCCGAATCCTTGAAAAAAATAAAAAGCAAAATTACCGGTGGGAAATTCACGCCGATTCAGAGGTGAAACTCTAAACATCATAGATAGCTTTTGTGTAGACAAAGGTATCAAATGAAAATATTTTCATTGCTGCTGTTGTTTTTTTGCCTGCTGTTTCAGTAGCCATTAATAGCAAACTAGCTGCCAACGTTGGCTAACTAGCTTGATGACATATCCTATTGAAAGTGTTTAGAAACGCATAGCTGTATTGCCCGAGTATGTTATGCCTGTCATGACGCTTGAGCCAGCCACAGTAAATGCCCAGGCCGTTGTTATGACGATGTCAAATGCACGATAGGGGTACAAAATGGCGGGTGCATTGACTAGCAGAGACAAGCTAGCTTGCTAACGTTAGCCAGCTAGCTATCCGTTTGCATAGATACAACTAGCCTGTTGCTGACAAGCTTACTAGCTTGCTAGTTAGCTAGGCTAAATAACGATACCTCGCCAACTGTACAGTGCCTAGCTAGCAAGAACGAATGTTATGTGTTTGACTTTTACCAAATGTTTGGTAGTTATGGTGGTGGTGTCCTAGACACATAGTAGCATAAATAGCCATGAAGATAGTTACACATTGTGTCCGTTATATTGTGAAATAGAGTGCTGGCTTTCATATAACTTGCTGTCTATCTTAAGACTTGCAAAAGTTTGGTTTTTGGGCTCATGAAAGCCACGAAGGCAGAGAAGGATATGGAAAATGTGAAGGGGCGTGACAGTGATGGGCGTGACTTTCAGATACACGGCTGGCTTATCTAAAAGTAACCAATAGTAGGCTACCCCCTTATCTGGAGGTAAAATTTGTGAGAAAGCTATTTATCAATTGAAGTTGGAGAAATGTGCTTGAAAGACTACCGTGATACAGTACGAGTGAAATATGATGTCCTTTGTATATTTGTTTCAAATTTCACAGTCAGACTTGGCTCCCAAGCTGGTTGTAAAATGTCTTTGGCTTTTTTATTTTACCAAGCGTGGTCATAAAACATTAATTTTATAGTAATTCACCCCTGTGGGTGAGCGCGCGCACGTTTGCTTACCATAGTAATATATGTCAAGGTTAGAGGGTATTCAATCAAAGACTGGTCTAAATTTGGATAGAAAACCTAGGGTAACTATTTCTATAGGTCGCTGGTTAAAAAAGCACAATAACAGTCCTGCTACATAGCGTATTGTAAAATTGCTTCAGCAATTATAATATGGGTCAACCCTTTAGACAGAGTTATTGCGAAACCACAGTATGTGGCTGTCAGTGATCGCATTTCAAGTAATGGGACACCGAATGCCTTTTTCCCATCACCCCCCCCCCCCCCCATCTCCAAGCTGCACCACGTTTTGTTCAGGGTGAAGCACAGATAAATGAGGAATGAAATGTATTTGGATTAATTATTGACATTGATTAATTTACCACAAATCATTAATTATGTGTGTAGGCTAGTCATTTAATATGCTTACAACTCAGTGGAGGTGTCACATGTAAATCAACATCCCCATGGTTTATGTCTAGCTTGACTGATGTTCACGTTTCACTCACAATTCACAATGAAGTCTGATTTTAAGATAACTTGTCATTTAACTCGTTTTTGTCCAGCCTGAATCCTTCTTAACTGCTACATTTTTTCCAACTTGTCATCAGTAGTGGATCCCAGAGTAAGTGATGGCCACATCAGGCTACGTGGGGGAGTTGCAGCCAACCAGCCAGCCTCAAGGGACAGGTGTAAGTGTGACAACGGGACAGACATCCACCTCAGACCCCTCCTCACCGCAGTTCCTGGCTGAGATTCAGACCACAGTGACTACCCTGCCTACAACAGCACCTGCAGGACAAACCACTCCCCCTGACCAGGCCCCTCCCACACCCTCTCAGAACACCACTCCGCCCGCTCAGACTCAGTATGTGACTGCGGAAATCCAGAGTTCCCCCACGCAGTCTGGGAATGCCCAGAGCACACCTCAGTACATTGTTGTCACAGTCACAGGTGAGTGTCCAAAATCTCTTTACACCTTTCACCAGTACACACATTAGGCTTGACTGTTAAAAGTTATTTTGTCTCTTCATTGAGCTTTCCCTGAATCATTTCAGTTGCATATCAGAGACCAAACAGATGCCCAATGTAATAGATCCCTTTTTAATGTGTTTTCATAACAAGCTGCATCCACGCATGGTCTGATGGGTGGGGACATTTTTGTGGACCGACAGAACGAGCTATAGACCTCCTGGTCACAGCTAAAAATATTGAGTTAAACAACAGCCCCTGCACTATATCACAGGAAGTGGTCTGACTCAGCTTCAACTTCACGTTCAGACTAACAGAAAATAACTTGCTTTAAAAGAAGAAATTAAGGACGTGTGAAAATGAGCAATCCTTGTTACAACCTAGCTTCCCATGGACTGTTGTCAAAGAGTGTCATATGTTGCGCTGACTGACAGAGCACTGAATATCACAATGGTCTCCCTTTTCCCCACTAACCTCTACTCTTTCCCCTCTTCCATCTCTCCCCCCCCCCCCTAGAGGGGTCTCTCCACTCCAGTGACTCAGTGTCCGACTCCAGCCCCCCCCCAGCCGTGGTGCAGACTGGGGTTCCCACCCAGGTTGTGCAGCAGGTTCAGACAGCCCAACAGGTGCTTTCCCCCCCCACACACCCCACCCTCACATCACACACAAAGCCAACCATATCAGAAACCGCGGTACACAAGACTTGCACAACGTCAACTGATCCAGGATGTGAAATCTAGAATTCTTCGTTTCGCGTTCGGCTGGTTTGTAAAGTTCAAACCTCATCAGGGGTCGTGAGGTGTTGTCTTTGAGGAGAAACCAAGCGGGCAAAGAGGATTTTTTTTTTTTTGCGGTGTCCCGAGAATCAGGAAATGATTAGGGGATGTCATTATGCCACTCTACAGTCTAGATTCAAGTCATGTCACATGCTCCCCGACTGACAGCAAGTCAGGACATGAGTAATATGGGAAGCATAATGTGTGCTGTAATCAACGGTAGCTCTGGACGCTGAGCATGTCTGAACACCCAGACCCAAGGCCGCTAGCTTAGTTTAGCTTGCTTTCGCTTTGAAAAGCTCAGTTTCCTCATCTTATCTTAAATGAGTATACAGACATATCATTTAGGGACTCACACAGCACTTGCTCCCTTTGTGTTTCCCATCAGCAGAGGTCAGTGGTACAGGCCACCTCTCAGATAGCCAAGACTGAACCTGGCACCCAGCTCAATGTCACCAACCTGCAGCCTGTCCACCTGACCCAGGAGGTGAGACACACACACATACACACACACACACACACACTTTGTTTATAGTATTGAACCTCTTAGCAAACTGTTAAACTGCATTGTCCTTTGACTCGTTTGAGGCAGAGGATTCACAGCAGGTGTACAATCTAATACTTCCCGGTTGGTTTAAGGCTAGCGAGCAGAGAAGGAGGGAGACAGTTCTAAGCAGAGACAGAGAGTTAGCAGAGTGGACAGAGAAGAGGACAGAGTACCTGGCATGGGCAGCAGACAGACAAACAGACACCATCCAGGCAGAACTTCGCCCAGCCCACAGCTTGGAACACTCCCCCTACTACCCCCTCCACCTGGGCTTCCAGCCCTTTGCCTTCCCCCTGCCAGTGCTCTCGGTGGGCTGGGAGACGGAGCTGGGCTTATACCCTGCCACAGGCCGGGGCCAGCCCCTGCTCCTGGACCCTGCCTACACACTCAGAGTAGGTCACTGAAGTAGGGGAGATTAAGGAGTGAAACTGGTGGAGAGGTGTTAAAGGGTAACGACATCCTAATTTCAGCCTGAGATTGTCCCTTTCTGGTAAAAAAGAGTTTTGTGTGTGTTTGGTGAGGTGAAGGGGTTAACGATTGTTCCTCCTCAAATGCTCAAAGTGTTAAATGAACGCATGAGACGGTGCAGTCAGTGAAGAAAGAGGCAAACTGGAAGATCACCTATTAAGAAGATGAACGAGTGTGTAATTGCTGTGGGAAGAAACTAAATGACGGATGTGCGTGTGTGTCACTCAGGTGCAGCAGCAGTTGCAGCAGGTTCCAGTACAGCATGTGTACACCAACCAGGTTCAATATGTGGAAGGAGGAGACACCAGCTACACCACCAGTACCATGTAAGTACTTCCTGTCTATCTTTGGCCATGGGTTTCACTAGGGTGACCAGACATCCTCTTTTACCCGGACATGTCCTCTTTTCGGGACCTAAAAAATGTGTCCGTCAGGAATTCCAAAATCATCCGGGATTTTGCCGATATTTGTGTTTCTCTGGGTCTTTCACAAACTAGTTATTACGCCCTTACAAGTTTTGGAAAGGGTATCTCCCTTACGTTCAACTTTCTTGCGCGAGCTCTGACTGTAGAGAGAACTGTCATTGGTGGACCGCCTTCTTAGTGTTGCCAGATGCACGATAATTATCCTCCAAATACAACCATTTTGAGACTTTGGTATGATACTTCGCCATTTCCAATATGACAACACTGAGCACCTTGCCACCTCCACTAGTTGCATTGTTTACAACAGCATGACATCTGCAGCCATGCTGAAATGTAAATGTAAGTTCACAGACAAAAATAAATAAAATACCCATGTTTTCACCTAGGCTGTTAATCTTTTGGAAGCTGAGTGGATGACATGCAGAGCAGGCACTTATCATTATTGCTTTAATATATGGAAAAGACACATTAAAGATAGTAAACAACCACTCAAAGCCACAGAAGCACTGGACTAAATGCCACAAAAAAAGATTTGTTTTACATTTGCACTTTGCAATTTTGTTAAGGTTCAATAAATAAATGATCATATAAGGTCTTTTATTGTGAAACCTCTCAGTTGACGGTTAATATGAAGTTATAGTAAATATAGCTTTTATTGACATGACAAGGGGGGTTCGATTCGGACCGTAGACCTATGTCTGGGTTGAGTGAAATAAAGTGAGACGTGCAGTGCCGTCTTGGTTGAGGCATTGGAAGCCTGTGTCCTTCTGTTAAATCCGAACATAACCTTAGACCATATAAATATCCCTCGGCTACAATCATATAGCCTATGTCATTTGGGACATTTGTAGGCATTTACATTGGCATGGTGCAGCATGCAATAGGCTACACTACCCGCCACCGCCACGACAGTGTCCTCTTTTTCACAAACTCAAATCTGGTCACCCTAGTTTCACTTCTGTTTTGAAAGTAGTCATCTGCTGCAAAAGGGAAAAAAATACAAACCAAAGATGTAGCACTGGGAACTGTTAAGTTTTCTCTTCCTCCTTTTGACTACCTTCCTCCTCATTGTTCCAGTCGTTCCGGAAGCTTCTCCTACACAGACACCCCTTTGTACACCCAGACCACTGCTGCCCCCTACTACGAAGCCCCTCCCTCCTCCGGGTCACCGGCCACCACCCCAGGGACCCCATTGACTGTGTCCGTGACAACGGGCTCAGCGGGTGTGTCCATGTTCGTGGCAGGGACGGGCCAGATCGTGGCTAACCCTGCCACCACCGCCGGGGGAGGGGCCACGGTGGTGACCACTGGAGGCACGGCCAACGGGTCCGGGGAAGGGGCAGGGGCCAACGGTGGCGGGGGCAGCTATGTGATCCAGGGGGGGTACATGCTGGGGGGAGGCGGTGGGGGCAGCAACAGTCAGAGCTACTCACACAATGCCCGTGCGTCTCCTGCCACTGTGAGTATTACAGAGGGAGAGGAGAGTAGCGTGCCGTCGGCAGACAAAAAGGTATGCAGAGACGCCAATCTCCAAAACTGTTCTTACTCACAGTCTCGAAAGAGGGAGGCAGGGGCTGTTTGGGGGACGCACACTGATGATGTCATTGTTGAGTTTTGTCATTCTGAAAGCACAGTTAAAGTCAGTTCTTGTGGACTTTCTGTCAACACGATGGCACAAATTTCATGAACATTTTGGCCAAGAGTTCCTTGTTATTATTGAGGACCTGAGAATGGGATTGATCTGATATAATCGGAATATTCGATCTTTAACTGTGATTTCGTCATCATAGACAATTCAAAGCCAGCCCATGACTTCACCATGTCTCATATCAATGGTGCATGTGATAGATGGGCATCTGTTCCTATCCAAATTCATCATATTGCCCTATATGATAATTGTTGATAAACTCAGCAAACATTCCATTGGTAAATCAAATCATGAATCATTGCATACCCAGATTGTATGCCACGGCACGCAGATGGTGTGTGTCAGTGTGTGTCAGTGTGTGTCAGTGTGTGAGTGATCAAATATGAATATATAACTGTAAATATTTATCGTATGTAAACTGTCATTGTCACATGCTAAGTGAAATCAAGTCGCCAAAGGCATAAATGACCTGCATCTTCTGCACAGCGTATTGCCATTGTTTGATGTGTGTGTGTGTACACGTCAGCGATCTGACTGATCCCTCCAGTCCTCCTGTGTCTCTCTGCCTCCTGGCCAGGTACAGTGGTTACTGGATAACTACGAGACAGCAGAAGGAGTCAGTCTGCCTCGCTCCACCCTCTACTGCCACTACCTGCTGCACTGCCAGGAGCAGAAACTGGAGCCGGTCAACGCCGCCTCGTTCGGCAAACTCATCCGCTCGGTCTTCATGGGGCTGCGGACGCGCCGCCTGGGAACGCGGTGAGCGGCCGAGAGACACACACACACGCATGCTCGTACTGTACACACAAAACGGCGTGGACACATACACCCGTCAGGCCCCAACAGCCACAAATACAGGCTTGCTAATGTCGGTTTGGTGACCTCTGTGTGTGTGTGTGTTTGTTCCAGGGGTAATTCTAAGTACCACTACTACGGCCTGAGGATCAAGGCCAGCTCGTCTCTCATCAGACTGATGGAGGACCAGCAGCACCTGGCCATGAGGCAGCAGCCTTTCTCCCAGAAACAGAGGTGGACCCTCACCGCTTTTACAGCCCTCCGCCGTTTTCACTCCAACCCCTTTCTCCACGTCCCCTAAGTCATTCCCTCCCCCCCCGTCATTCCTTCCATTTTGCAGTTGTATTTCTGAAAGCCTGTGTGCACGTATCTAACCAGTGGTGTGTTAAACCCCCCCCCCAGGTTGAAGCCGGTGCAGAAGGTGGAGGGAATGACCAATGGCACGGCAGCAGGCTCAGGCCAGCAGCAGCAGGGGGCGGGGCTCTCTGACATCAGCGCCCAAGTGCAGCAGTACCAGCAGTTCCTGGGTGAGGGGCGGAGCCTGTTTAGAAAGGACTAGAAGCACCTCTGCAGCTGTTAGACGCTGCCTACGTTTGCCAGCATGAGGGTGGGGAGGCTCCTCGTGAAGGGTATTTGCGTTGTCGTCGTCTGGACCGTGTGTGACACCTCTGTGTGTGTGTGTGTGTCCCAGACGCATCGCGAGCGCTCCCAGAGTTCCCGGACATCGATCTGCAGGGGAAAGCCCTGCCGGAGGACATAGAGCCAGAGCACATCAAAGGCTTCCAGCTGCTCTATCGGGAACACTGTGAGGTGCCTGTCTGTATGTTGCACTGTTCGTTCCTCTGACTGACTGGTTGTGTGGCTGGCTGGCTGGGCTGGCTGGCTCTTTGTAGGTGTATACCACTGTCTGTGTGTCTGGTTTAGGATCTGTTATCTTCTCCATCGATTGACTTAGGGTTCTCGTGCCAGTTTGTTTCGCCTGTCGAACGGGTTGCATTGAGTCCTTGTCTGAGTATTTGTGAGATTGTCTGGACAGCCCTGTGTGTGTGAGTAAGAAAGAGAGAGATACTGAGGTTGTTCCCATCTCCTTTGCTGTAGGCCATCCTGGATGTGATGATCAATCTGCAGTTCACCCTTGTGGAGACCCTGTGGAAGACCTTCTGGAGGTTCAGCCAGAACCAGGCTGGAGACTCAGGCACCCTTGCCGTGTGAGTGAACACACACACACACACTCAAACCCACACACAGTTTTACACGTCGACACAAACGTCGGCACATCTACACACACCCGTATGACAGGCACAGTGAACCTAATGTCCGTTCGGATGTCTTAGGCATGACGAGTCAGAGAAGCGTCTGCCCAAGTCCTGCCTGGTGATCCTGTGTAAGTATGACCCGGTGCTGCGCTGGAGCCGTGACTGTGACAACACGCTGTACCAAGCCCTGGTGGAGATCCTCATCCCTGACGTGCTGCGCCCCATCCCCAGTGAGTTCCTGCCCGTGAAGGAGAGCTTCACAACCTCCACCTTCTCCTCCCCCAAACTCCTGTTCCTCCTTTTCAAACTCCCATCGTCTTTCTCCTCTTCTCCTCCTCCACAGGTGCCTTAACCCAAGCAATCCGCAACTTTGCCAAGAGTCTGGAGAGCTGGCTGACCAATGCTATGATGAACATCCCAGAGGAGATGGTCCGCATCAAGGTGTGTGTTTGTCCGTGTGTGTGCGTGTAAAGCAAAAAACACCAACGGGCATCCTTTCATGTGTCATAAGAGGACGGGGTTCCTCTGCGTTCGCGCCCCCTGACCTCTCCTTACCGACCCCGAATAGGTGACCTCTGCCAGTGCGTTCGCCCAGACCCTGCGGAGGTACACCTCCCTCAACCACCTGGCCCAGGCGGCCCGCGCCGTTCTCCAGAACACCGCCCAGATCAACCAGATGCTCAGCGACCTCAACCGCGTGGACTTTGCCAATGTGCAGGTTAGCTAAACCACGATGCCAACCTAGGGGGGCTTCATTTGTACACGCTGATAGGATGCATTATCTCTCTAATGAGATCAAATCCTAACCACAGTTGGAGGCATCACAGGTCAGATGAGCCTGGTTCCTGACCCCCAATGGGGAACGTGTTAACTCGAACAGGGATGGAGGAACTGGTACTGTGTCTCTACTTCTACCTCCCGTTCTCCTTCTTCACCTCTCCTTCCACACTTTCAGGAACAGGCGTCATGGGTGTGCAGGTGTGAGGACCGCGTGGTGCAGCGGTTGGAGCAGGACTTCAAGCTGACCCTGCAGCAGCAGAACTCCCTGGAGCAGTGGGCTGCCTGGCTGGACGGTGTGGTCTCCCAGGTCCTAAAGCCCTACCAGCACAGCGCCGCCTTCCCCAAGGCCGCCAAACTCTTTCTGCTGAAGTGGTCCTTCTACAGGTGAGGGGCGCTGAGGAGCGCTGGAGTCAAGGGGAACCTTGGGGGAGGGATCGGGGGGACAAGCAGACACGAAGGATGAAGGCTAGGGTAGCACCCTGTCCAAAGCCTCTTTCTCGCTTCCAATACACTTCCTTTCTCCCTTCCACTGAGAAATTGCTCCTCTGACATGAGTCGATTGGTCAACGGCTCATACAGGCTTTAAGGATCTCCCCCTTTCTCCCCTCTATAGCTCCATGGTGATCAGAGACCTGACCCTGCGTAGTGCTGCCAGCTTCGGCTCCTTTCACCTGATCCGGCTGCTCTACGACGAGTACATGTACTACCTGATAGAGCACAGGGTGGCCCAGGCCAAGGGAGAGACGCCCATCGCTGTCATGGGAGAGGTAGCTAAGACACACGCACATCCAGAAGCCTGCTGATACACTACGTGGTCACCATTCTGCTACGACTGGATTGTTCTCACTCGATGATGACACGGGTCTGTCTTTCTTTTCCAGTTTGCCAGTCTGGGCAGGAGTTTGAACCCCTTGGATCCTGACAAAGGTAGCTGGCGCAGTTTCGTCATTGGTATGTTATTGTTGGCCGTTTCTGTAGGTAACCTTCCTACCCTGTGTGTGTGTGTGTGCCTTTCAGAAGAGGAAGAGGAGGAGGAAGAGGAGAGCGACGATGAGAGCCAGGAGCTGTCTCTCCCCTCTGACGGGGCGGGGCTGGGGGAGGAGTCACTGGAGCCCCCAGCCAAGCTGGCCAGAACCGACCAGAGAGTGCTCTTCTCCACAGGCTCGACAGACTGAGCGCACACACACACACACCCTGTCTTTCTCTCTTTGATGAACTCTAACCACTCACTTTATGTACAGTCATACACAAACATCAGCAGACTGATAAGACACTAATTTGTACATAAACACTCACATGCAGATGCTATGTACACACACAAACGCACTCAGAGAGAAAAGTGCTGCGGTCACCTTAAAAGCAAAAATGGGCCCTGCCAGTGTACTCGTACACGCACACACACACACACTCATACAGACACACGAGCCAGTCCCACAACTGCCCACTGTCACTGCTTAAAGCACAGACTCACAGGCATAATTGGGCGCACAATCACTGGCATAGTTGTCATTGGGAACAGGGTGCTCCTCCAACAAAGATGGAAACTTAGAACCTGTCAGAACGAGGAAGTGAAGAAAAACGTATATCACCTGGTGTCTCCTTGTGTGTGGAGTAAGATAAGCAGGGTGACTCTACCAGAATGAATAGCAGGGGTCTGTTCCTCTGTAAGGTATGGCGGACTGTCAGAGCAGCATTCTGGACAGGACACTTAACCTTTGCTCCCCTTCGATAGCTGCTCCTGCTGTCACCAAGTGTCCCAGGAAATGTGGACGTTGTGGGAGATGCTGAGGGAGGTATTGAGGCGTTTAAAGTAAACGGCCGCTCTTAAGTGGCCCACCTCGCTGTCGCTCCTATGTCAATCAACCTCCCCCCCCCCCCGAGCCAATCAGAAGAAGATGGGCCTGCAGGTGTCAGCAGACTGTAATTGAGTCGCTAGTGTGTGTAATTTGTAATGTGTTGCTTGTGTGTGCACTGGGGTCTCGCTGCTGTGCCGTACTTCTAGTTTGAGTGAACGTATGGTTTTTGTGCTGTTGGTGTGTCTGGTTGTATGACTGCGTTAGTTTGTGCTTCAAACGATGTGCTGACTGTTTCTTTGGTGGATATTTTCAAAGGCATTCTGCTGTATATCAGTTTGGGAGAGTATTCTTTTAGAGTTTCTTGTGAAACATGGTTGATTTAGTTTTGCCTTTGTTTTCTTTTGACGAGTGACTGGGGTCTAAAGGTTCCCGTCCTATCCATTCACCTCACATGAACCATCCTTTAAAAGGTGTTTTCATCAACCCCTGGAGCCATGAAAAAGTTCTCCTGATTTTCTAAACTGCACGAAACCCTTCACAACAAGTTAAGGGAAGCTCTTCAAAAACGACTTTGTTCATTATGTGTGTTCCATCTGTTGCCTTTCTTTATCCAGATACATCCATTGGATTGTTTTTCTGTGTTTTTCCCCCCTCATTTCTGTGCCAAATCTGTTTCATTCAGTATGTCTGCCTTTTTGTCTTTCTCATTTGTCTGTGTTGGTGAGGAGGACTGTTCTTGACAGAGTTCTATCAAAATATATCCAATCCTTCTCATTCTGTTGTGTCACTAAGTGAATCTTTGTATGGTGATGTGGTATCACACACTGCAACTATCCTTTTGTGTGTATTTATTGAATGTTTATTGAGTGTGAGCCCTACGTTCGATTTCAGTCCTAATACAGTCAATCTACACATACATCCAGTACACAGGCTATAGAACTGCTGCTGCTCTGCACAGTCAATGATAGCCAGATGAGATTATCTGTCACAGGGTGACTCTTTTTTCAACCTCCAAAATTCCCTGTGGTACAGTGGGGCACCTGTGTGAGATGATGGTGTTTATGGCCACAGGTGTCAGATTGCATGTGAAAGTCCCTGTGTGCCCGTGCCAGTAAGCTGCAGTCAAAGGGGCTTGGTGTGATTCTGAGATTGCTGCTCTTTCTGTACAGTCCTCCACCCACTTCATCCTTTGTGTCTTTGAACCGTACATGCCCCTCCTGCCAATGTGTTTTTTTTCTGTTTCTTCCAACAGTCATATTCATAAAACATTGCCCTACCGCCATTTGCCATTCAAAATCATACTATATTTATATTTACAGATTTGATTTCCTATTTGTGGCTGCGATGCTACAATCTCCACGATGGAGTTTCATTGTGAGGTATCAACCAGCATGTTTTTGACCTCTGAGGAGATTACTGGTACTATCGCTGATGTGACATATCACTCAAAAGACGATCTCTGAATATGGCCATGTTTTTCCAGACTAAAATGTGTTATCATTTTTATATCGTTTATTTATGTAGAAAAACCAGTGAAAGTGGCAGTGTTTCATGAATTTGATCAGTTACAAGAATGACTGTGCCTTTGGAGGTTGTAGAATGCGATTCAGATGTTTTTAATTTGAAAATATATAAATTAAGAGTTTTTAAAATTGCTACGGTCTCAATTGTTTTATTTTCACAAAGACAAGCCGGAAGAGTGCTTCTGTTACACACGCATTCTCCTGGCACAAACAGCAGGCGGTCACATTTCACACCTACGTACACAAAGCCGCATCCTGCCATGTTGCAACACACATGACGAGTCAGCAACACTCTTTGATCTATTACAGAACTCTACCTTCTACTTCTCCTATGCAAAAAAGGGCCAACCTGTCTCGGGTACTTTTCAACATTTCATTTAAATGTATCCATTTGGTAGAGCAGCTGGAGAGTCCAGTAGTCTAGACTCGAGGCCTGGACTAGAAATCTCATTTTATCACTCCTCAATAACCCAAAGGGATCGAGCTTTCTAAATATCACCCCATGCATGTGTTAATCAATCAGCCCTGAATCCTTGCCTGCAGCGACTTCTAGTGGAGTAATTAGGACAGGCAGATCATTCCACAGGAATCAGTTGAGGGTTCAATACAAGAGCCCTGCTCAAGGGTTACAGTGACGACCACGGTGAGTCCCGCGCACACATTAGCACATGCAGCAGTAACAAAACAATCGGACACAAGTTTCAAAATACGTTGACGTTTGCCCTTTTAATTCAACAGAATATTGCTGCTGCTGGTGGTCATTTGTTAACAATATTCACACTGTGCTGCCAAATACAGGCTCGTCAGTGCCCAAGCTGCCATTCGTTCTCAGCGGTATTAATACAAGTCCGACAAAATAAACACCAATACTTTACTATCCTATGAAGAGATACATTAAAACATGACTCCAATCTTAGCCAGTTTCAGTGCAGCCATTTGTCACATGAGCAGGCTATGTGAATCAAAAAGTGATCTAAATGACAAAAAGGGGAGGTAATGACGTCATTTATTGTGAAGTTTTTAAAAACGAGCCATAAAAAATAAAAGCCAAGCATTCAATAAAATGGGGTTGCAGGCCTAGGAGAAACATGACACCATCACTCATATGATCGACAGCTGTCAAGATAAACGAGCATTCCCAAGAGCTGGCTTCCCATTGTAGATATACCCGTGGCTATTGACTAACTTTTCACAATCAATAAAGACATCTCCTGTGCCATCACAAACACTCACACATGCATGTAGCAACATGTTCTTCACATTCAGACACTGTACACAGTCGGCCAAACACATATACAAAGGGAGACGATCAACAATTACAATTAGGAAAATTTCAATTAGACTCCGGTCAGAACAGATTGAGGCCAAGCCATCTGGGCTATGGGAATGTTCTAAATCAAAACAGAAAAAGTTGAGAAGCATATTCATAATGAAGCCATTTAAAAAATGGGATCTTACCATCCACTAATTTATACAAGAAACGCTATTGATGGTAAATGAACATGAATTGCTATAAATGCAGTAATAGGATTAGAAGTCGTTTTACTAGAAGATCTTGTGGTGAACACTTGGGACAGTGGAGTGGTGGTTTAATGAGAGAATCTGATCAGCAGTTTCCAGGGTCAATGTTCTTGATTGGCAGATGGACAGAAGGAAGGAAAGGCTTTGGAAGGGGAGGAGTGGAAGAAAAAGGGGCTCAACCCTGCAGTCCATTCCACCAAACAGCAAAGTGTGGGAAAGGTCTTTGTTCTTTTCACATTTTTTTTAAATTTGTATTTAAAAAGGAGGTGGGTGATGGTCACGGGGATTGCAGTTGTAGCACGGCGTCCCTCATGGAAAAACTCATTATTTTAAAACAAAGACAAAAAAGAAACTTCAAAAGAAGAAGCCCAGTAGCTGTTAGTTGCTGTCTGGGTGAAGTGGTTTCCTGTCTGTCTTCTCCTCCTTTCTTTCTCTCATGCTCAAATGATGACATTTCCATTGTAGCCTCTCACTGTGTCTGAAACACAAAATTCTGTTATAAGAAACATAGGTCGCATTTGTGAAAAAACTGTGGGGGTTTTCCCCCTTTACACAACAAAACTAGAGATTCATTTTCTGTGCACACATTTTTCACACACATCCACAATGCCCTTCCATCTGCATTAAGGCCCCCACCCTGGCTGAAATGTGTCCTACCTGGCCTGGCTGAGGGGCGGCTGCCTGTCCTGGGGCCTGTCCTGGCTGGCCGTAGTAGGCAGCCTGCTGTCTGTAGTACTCAGCCCAGGCCGCGCTGTAGTCCTGCTGGCCTCCCGCTGAGGCTGGGGCCCCAGGAGCTGCAGCTGGCCCTCCGGCCCCCGCCGCCGAGCCTCCAGCCTGGGCTAGGTAGGGAAGAGAATAGGCGGGCTTACCGACATGGTACAAGCACCCGTGGAGGAGCGACCCGACATCGGCATATTGTCGATATCCAAACTTAAGCTAGCTGTAAGTTCTTTAGGAGCAGTTCTACGTGCATACATAAAGCCCTCTGACATTACTTGGGAAAAAGCTCTTCAAATAAGTACAAACAATAGTAAACAAACTGTTCTTAACATTTTGTTTTCTCTCCCTAGTTTTGTTTGAGCTCTCTTGCAGTGGCTAAGACTCACCCATCTTCTTGTAGTACTCTTCCCAGGCCTTGGTGTAGTCCGGCTGTCCTCCGGGGGTCTGGCCGGCCTGGTCTCCGGGCGCCTGGGCGGCGGCCGGGTTAGCGGGGTGCTGGCCTGGCACGGCGCCGCCGGGCTGCTGGTAGTACTGGGCGTAGTAGGCAGCCCAGGCGGCGTTGGGGTCCACGGCAGCTGCCTTGCCTAGAAAAGATGGCAGTTGGAGTGAGGTCCTCATAGGGGTGAGCTTTCCCTGCTAGTGGTCTCTGCTTGGAAACCAGAGGGGGGAGAAACAGAGACAGGGTTATCAATCACTGGCCCGACACAGGACTGATCTGCATTCTCCCAGCGCAGGCTCTGCACTGGGGCTAAAGGCAGCAGGTTCAAACGACTCCCGTTTGTGACCGCTGGTCTGAAACGACTGGGAGGGCCGAGGCGTTGTCCTAACTCCCAGGCTAATGCCCCGAGCCTCAGCCTGTGCTTAGCCAGCAGTCTTTTCAACGTCAGCAGTCACAAAAGAGTACCAACGTAGACAATATCAATCCCAACAAGCGAGTAGTAGCTCCTCATCAGACATGCCACCACTTCACTAGCAATAGAGTCGGGTGGAAGGTTGTGGGTCACTCACTGGGGTCATGGGGAGCCTGAGGCTGCCACTGCTGGTAGGTGTTGCCCCAACCCTGTGGGGGGTACTGGTGAGGCCCAGGGGGACCCCCACTGGTAAAAGAAAGAAGAACACGTTCATCACTTGCTATACATTTTCCATAGACAGCAGTTTACAGTGTCGTAATCGCATATCTCCATGTACGATATCAATCCGCGACATACATTCGGAACTCCTCATTTCCCTTCATTTCACCGTCTTACGCTTAACACCGAAATGAATGACATACTGGGAAATATGGTGCTTAAATATGTGTGTGTGTGTGTGATCAAATCAAGACTCACTGTGGACCAGGGGCCCCAGGGGGTCCAGGGTTGTAGGGGTTGGGGTTGTAGGGCCCCATAGGACCAGCCGGGCCCGGCCCTCCAGGACCTGGGCCTACAGGACACAGAGGACCCTGGAGAACACAGCAGAAGGCGGCAATCAGAACCCACACGACTGGGAGAAGTACTGTGGTGACAATCCCCAGTGACAGAATACCAACACACACAATGGTCCTTCAGCTTGAGAGAGAAGAAAAAAATCCATCCATAATCGTCTCAATATTGAGTCACGTCTCCTGGGTTTGTTTGTATCCCTTTTACACTAAACGGTCTATTCTAGAATGAACTGTACCTCGATCTTGTCTTCAATGAGCTGCTTGGCATGGTCAATCTGCTGGGGGGAACCCCTGATGACAAAGAGCTTGAAGTTGGGGTCCCCGTTGGGCGGCGGCTGACGGGAGATCTCCACGAACGCCCCCGTCTGCTGGTTGATGGACTTGACGTTCTCCCCTCCCCTGCCGATCACCAGGCCACACTTGTGGGCTGGGATGGAGAAGGTCATCTCTCCCCCGGGGGGACCCCAGCTGCCCTGACCCCGGCCACGCCCCCTGTTCCCTGGGGGCATTCCTGGAGGACCAGGGGGTCCCTGGGGAAGGGGAGGAAAGCAGACTGTTACATTGCAGCTCATGCACGGTGACTGTCCGTTATGACCCATATTTAAAAGCATTCAGCTCCATCTCCTGGATTAAGATTGTTCAGCTGTAAATACTTATTTTATAAGTAATTACTTACTTATTTTCTGATCTATGACAGCAGCAACAAGGCTGTTTAATACACCTGTGTTGGAACAGCACCTCAGTAGAGAGTGGTTATTATACATGTTTTATCCATGATAGAGCCAGCCAGCCAGAGAATATGTATGTATACAACAGTGTGTGTGAGAGCAGAAGAATGTGTGTGTGTGTGTCCTGCAGAGGTGACAGGTGTGTTGTCGGTCAGTACACACCCCTTGCTCCTCCTCTCTGACCCGGATGCTCTGCAGCAGCTCGTTGATGATCTGGGCTGCGTGGTCACAGCGATCAGGAGGGCCCATGATGTGAGCTATCTTATCGGGACCTGTGCCGTCATCTGAAAGGGCACACCAGTTAGGCCAAACACCAGTAAAAAAACTACAACAAAAAAACTACAATAATGTGACTTTCAACAAGAACCTACGCACCACCATCTACTCATACCTGGTTTGAACTGTATCCTAACCCCAGCATCGTTTTGAATTTTCTTGATCATCTCCCCACTGCGTCCAATCACCACACCCACAGAGTGTCGAGGCACCGGGACCTGACCAATCAAACGAGAGTCATTTTGTCACTTGCAGTCCATTTGACCTTGGTCTAATTAACTTCTCACCGACTCAAACATACTTACGTCCATGCCTCCTCCTCCTCCCCCCCCCATGCGGGAGCCGTACTCGCCCCTGTCTCCGTAACCGGGGTGATCCCTCTCCCTCAGGATCTCCTGAACCAGCTCCTGGGCTTGCTGAGCAGTTCCATTGGACAGAGCAGATATCAGGGCACAAGCACAACGCTAACTGCCGCATGGACTATTGCTACATGAGCAATACCGTCACAGGCTGAGACTAACTGGGATGGGAACGACAGTGTTTAGATCAATGGTTCTCAACCCTGGTCCACGGGCCTTGTCCACACTAATGGGTTTTAGTTTGAAAAATCATTTCTTTCCATTCGGTTTTGGCCTTCCGTCCACACAGACAGCGTTTTTGTCCGCAAAAACTACGCTTTTTGAAAACACATTCCAAAGTGGATCAATTTGAAAAACTCTGCTTTCGCATTGTAGTGTGGACTGTGAAAACAGAGGCTTTTGAAAACAATGACGATAAAGATGAATTTCACTCAGTTTGTACACAGTAATAAATAACTAAACGCACCAAGAAGGAAAATGACGCATGTAGAAGCGTCTTAAATGTTTGTACAAAGACAAAAGCATTTTCAGACGTTTCAGTGTGGATGAAAAACTTTTGTAAAACGCATGAAAACACTAGTGTGGACAGGGAGCATTTTGAAACAAAAACACAATTTTCAAATGCATCCGGATTAATGCAGACAAAGCCTCAGGGACCACCTGCCCAGAGTGTTTTTAGATGTTCCCCTGCTTCAACACACCTGATTCACATGAATGGGTCGTTATCAGGTTTCTACTGAGCTAGATAACAACCCTTTCATGCGGATCAGGTGCGCTGGAAGAGAGAAACATCTCAAACAGGCAGGGCAGGGGGGTCCCTGAGACCAGAATTGAGAACCACTGCTTTAGACGCTTAAAAATCAAAGAAAGAGTCATAAATAAATATTGAAATATTTCGGAGAAACCCTACATAAATGCCCCATAGGCAGCCAGTGTACCTGGACTTTGTATGGTTCTCCGATGATGCGCAGGGGTTTGTCCATGTCAGGTCCCTGAGAGGCATCCTGGATTAGAATCATCTTCACCCCAGCACGCTCCTGGGAGCACACACAGACACATTCAATTAAGTATTGCAGTTGCAATACTTGCAGGTACAACACACACACGGCCAGTTCCCACTGCCCGAGAAAACACCAATGGTTTGGTTCTGTTGGTTTGGTAAGATATCGTATCCCACCAAACCGTCACTGACATGCCTGTTGGCGTTTGTTGGGGCAGTGTCAAACTGGCGGTTACTTTTCCAAACATTCTAAACCCAAAAGTAGAATATTTGGTGTTTGTTAGACACTGTTGGGGCGGTGTGAACTGACCTTTACACACCGAGTCTGGAACATTCCTCTGGCTCCGTACCTGTAACTGTTTGATGGTCTCTCCTCCCTTGCCAATGATGAGGCCAGCCTTGCCAGCAGGGATCATCATCTCCTGCACAGAGCCGCTCTGCCCATTGGTCGCCTCTTGGAAGGAGGAGGGAGGCGTGCCCCTCCCTCGAGACACAATCTCGTCCAACAGCATTTTGGCTTTCCTAACCAGGGATCAAGACAGCGACCGTCTCAGTGCAATTACAAACAAGCAGACGGCTGAATAAAAACAGCTAATGCTAATTTGAAGGAAAAAAAGGGACAAATGACAGAACTGTTGACAAACATGCAGTAAGCATGCAGCTGTGGTCTGACACTCACTGTATGGAGTCAGGGGACCCTGTGAGAGAGACGCTCCTCTCTGGCAGACCTCCACTGTCTGAACACAGGCCAAAGCCATTAACACTCAGCACAGTGAATTTTCAACCGATCCAACCACAAAGAAAAACATTTTATATGTTAAACAGTAACTTTATTACTAACGCTTAACAAAAAGCCTTTCGACGTAGGCAGGGCCCCTGGGACCAAAACGAGACATACCTGGAGCTATCTGAACCTTGCAGCCCGACTCCTGCTGGATCTTATTGATCTGCTCTCCTCCCCGGCCGATAACTGGGGGAGAGGAGAAGGTTACTGTCCACGCTCAGTGGGTCTCTAGGAATTCTGCAGTTGCTTCTGTGGTTCCATGTTCAAAACCCCCAGCATAGACAAAGGCTGACGTGCAGATAGATGTACTCACTGAGTCCAACCATGCTATCAGGAACACTGTATTCCTCTGAGGTGGAAGAGGGTCTGCTGCTACTGTCAGGGAGAGAGGAGCAAAGATCAGACACAAATCAACAAACAAATCATACCTACGCTCTGACTTTGAAAAGGGAAATGCAAATATTAAGCATTTAATACATCAGGTGTTGTGAAAACACTGACTTGTTACCTTTGCTGGGCAAGAGCAGCCAGTTGTGCTCCAATAGCTGTGAGGAAGGAGGAGACAGCAAGAGGATTCACATTACTGACATCTTCCAAGAAGAGGACATGACAAAGACATTTCATATAAACATTAGCACCAACCGGGTTGCTGTGAGTGACTGGTTAGTGCTCAAATATGAAATATTAACAGTTTGAATACCACTGTATACAAGAAAGATACTACTTACATAATGCTGTAGCTGAGTCAATATCACTCTGTGTAGCCATCTTCTTACTCTCCGGTTGATCTATCAAGAAATAACACGATCGATTAGAAAGTTGACTACTGTTCCGTGTGTTCTGTATACATGCAAGAAGAATGAATCTTACGTTACCTGGGTCTTCCAACTGTCTTTTTTGTGCAGAGAATGGAAAGCCATCAGATGCATTACTGTTGTTCATAGGGGGCACTCCAGTATCGCCACCAATCTTTGCAGCAATCTGGTACACAGAACGTAATGTCTTCTAACGGAATGTGTATGCACAGAGGTAGCTACAGACACATAAACGTTTAACTTTTTATGCGTTGATTTAAGGTCGAATTATCATCTGGAATTGGCAGAATCTTGCAATGCGTAGCTAGCTAACTGGCTTACCTATGGGTTACCTGCTGACAGCATTGCATTTGTAGGCAAGGGAGCACGCTAACTGGCTAGTTTGCTTGTTAGCTAACCTAGCTAGCTAGATAACAATAGCTGGCAACTATACTACAACACATGCTCTTTAGAACAGAAAGGTACCCTCAGCTAGCTACATCGAAGAATTGCCTAAATTCAATCAAGCATAATCTCCCTTTTTGAATGCTGAGGCTCTCGAATTACTGTAGCAAACTAACTGCTAGCAAGATAGCTATTTGCTAGCTAGATAGCACAACGACACCCTCCTCCCCTTCTCACTGAGTTGCACTCACGCGCATACTAGCAACCCTCCCCTTCCCTTACCTGCCGGGCCCGTTGTACGGCGTCGGCAAAGGCATCTTTTTTTATTCCTCCACCGTTCCCGATTGCTGCCTGACCACCGAGAGCTGACCCGGCCCCGGGTGGTGGTACCGCACCGTACTCTGACATGTTCGCCAAGAGACAAACGGCGGTGAGAAGACCAAAGTTAAATCACTGTTTAGGCCAGTGTAGAGCTGCGCAGGAGCGGGAAGTCGAACGGCCAAGATTCGGGGAGGAGCAAGGCAAGGGAAGGAATCAGAGATTGAAGGGCGGGCGTAAAGGTTCATTTGAGTTATCCTATCTACTTCGTAAAGTCACCTACACAAATGATAGAAATTATGTCATGCTAAAAGTAAATTTCAAACATAAAAAAATTCAGTCTGTCTTAAAGCTCTGTTATCATAATTTAAGGATGTAATGGCAAACCCATAATAAACCCACCGTGTTCAAACTTGCCACAGTAATAAAGCAGTGACGCATTGGCCCTGTCACTTTTCAAACGTTGTCATAATTTATTATTGTTTCAAAAAGTATTTTGCAGACTTTAGTAAATTTGCTGCCATTGTCAAAACCATAACATCTGTTTATGTCGTCTGTTTTCGTGATTGGTTGCGCCGGTAATGTCAAAGGTTAGCTAACTGGGCATAGGTGCACTCGTTTTTGTAAACTTTGTTTTCCAGTTGGGTCTTCTGTGAACGGAGTTTGCTCCATAAGGGGCTACTTGTCGTGAATCATAGAGAAAAGCTAATATCATGTATCTCTTGTTGTTCATTTACTAGTAAAGGAAATATTCTATACAGTTGTTATATCCTGTAAGGTCCACCCCACCACCACCTTCGGACAGTGGAGATGGTGAAACCAGAGAATGTGTAATATGGAACAACGCGTTATTGACGCCTTGCGTTATTGGGGACACCCGGCGTACAAAGCGTAGGTACTCTGAATTTGGCGCTCTTTGTTTAGACACTACAGGCGCGTTTTTTGAGAAGCATAGACAGTGACCAGTTTTCAATTTTACGAATGGTTTGGAGTTATTTCTTACACATGCATTACTTTATTTGCATGCATACCTGGTTTTTAGACACAATTTTGCTGACAATATTTTTGTTATAGTTAAGTATTTTGAACAGCTATGTGCTATTGACTCAAGCCTTTAAGCTATGACACTCTGCCATAAATTGCTTGCGTCGCTAGTAGTAGCTAGCTAGTAACGCTAGATAATAGTTTCTTGTAAATGTAGCCTCTTTACCTGGCAGCAACATAACTGAACTGTACATAATGACAGTTGCTATCGTGACTTTGTCTAGTACATTGGGATTTATTGAATTTATTCGTCACTGGATGTGCGCGCGGACATTATAACTGGTAAGTACTCTTTGGGTCACGCTCGTGTACTGTACAGGACCATTGTTCTGCTGTCACTTAGCTCGCGAAGGCGCTGACTTGTTTTCCAAACCTGTTGTATTATTTTGCTGTCGGATGTAACGAATATTAGGCAGTAGTGTAGACCTGGCTAGCTTGCACTTCCAGTTTCTAAACATTAAAACAACGAAACAAACCATTGTCATTATTATAGGTCTGTTGAACTATGGCTGACGTCGTTGCAATGGCATCTGTCATTGAAGACTTTGAGACTCAGGTAGGTATGTTTAGATGTCATTGATTTGGAGCAACATTACAGTGCGTGCACAGCATCCATACTGACTGGGCTAGTGCATGTCAAGAAATTGAACTTAAACTTTGGATAACGTTGGGATGAGGAATATAGGCCACAAAGTCTCTGTGTACATTCTCTTCTCCACAGCCATGCAAGAAATCACGCAAAAGTGTGGACACTCCAGCTGTCAAGACCATCACAAACTACTTTTCCCCTGTGCCAAAGTCTATGGAGAAACCCTTCTCTCCACCTAAGTCCAACAACATCATGGACTACTTCAATCGCAAGACCCCACCCGAAAGAGAGAAGGACGCCACCGCAGAGCAGTCCAAAGAAAACCATCTGGGAAACGAGTCCCATCAGGTTGTTAGCGGCACGGAGAAGACTGTGAAGCAGCCAGGTAAGCTCCCCAAAAAACGGGGGAGGCCCTGCAAAGCTGCCAGGCGGCTGCAGGAGAAGGAGACGGAGGGCTCCACAGAGGAGTGTGTGATTGTTGAAAGCCTCGGCGATGATGGAAGCTCCCGGGAGATGACGGTGAATGGCTCAGACATCTTGGGGAGTGACACAGCTGCTCTGTTGGCCCAGGTCTGTGCTGATGCTTGTGTGGATGAGGACACCATAGGAAAAAAACGACCGGGTACTGTCACTGCACAACGGGGTCATAAAGAGGAACCTGATCAAAAAGACTCTACTTCTACCAAGAAAAAGTCAGGGAAATCCGCTGACAGTTCCGTTGCTGAAGGACCCCCCGTTGACCAGGTCGAACGTTCCCAGCCTGCTGGGATAAGAGCAATGAAAGGGAAAGCTAAGCAGGAACAGGCGCAGCACGATGGGGAGGAGTGCGTACCTGAGGTGGAGGAGGCTGAGCAGTCCTTATGCGACGTGAGCATGGAGGTGAACGTGGATGAGGCATCTCAACTCAATAGCAGCACCGTCACCATCTCTTTTGAGGACTTCCTGCAGAGTCAGGACCGAGAGGAAGGCAAGGGGCACAAGAAAGATGGGATGGAGGACGAGGTGAGCAAAGACAGCGTGGAGTCGAGAGAGAAAGAGGGAGATGTGGCGGATGTCCCCAAACTAGCTGGTTGTGAAGGTCCTCAAGTGTCTCCCAGAACTCTCACCTTCCAGGCAGAGGTGCACGCCATCTCCCTTAACCACGAGCCTGCCAGGGCTGTGGAGAAGAAGGTGGCCTCCATCTTCACCAGGAGGAAAGGGGAGGGGAGCCCAGTGGAGGTAAGGCCTTCCTCCTCTCTGCATCCCAAGCCAAGGCCTGAGCTACTGCCTGTCCCCAAACGGAAGTCTAACGTGGTTCTCCAAGAGGAGGACCTGGAGCTGGCAATGGTGGAGTCTGATTCCACACCCAAGTGCAGCCAGGCCGAGAGAAAGCAGTTCATGAGTGCCTTCAAGCAGCCCATCCAGGAGGGAGCTAAAGCCAAGCTAGGTAAGGGACAGGGCAAGCAGAAGCAGCCTGCAGATAAGGTCCCAGAGGAGGCTGGGGATGAGGGAGCTGACAGGGACATCTCCAGTGTTCCTGCAGTTGAACAGCCCAGTGCTGGTGACAAGGAGGAAAAGGGAATGAAAAAGAAGCCAGGAAGAAAAGGGAGGAAGAAGGTCCAGAACGAGAAGTCCTCTCCCTCACCTGCCACACAGGAAGAACCCGACCCCAAGGAGACAGGAGCTCAAGAGGCAGAAGAAGAACCGGCAGTGGTGCCCACCACGTCCACCCCCGCCACCACCCCAACAGTCAAGAGATCCAGAAGAAAAATCCCCCTCAGACCAGTATGTGTAGCCAAGGAGGCTGGGACTTTGAACCCGACTCGAAAGACAAAAAGCCGCAAGAAGGGTAATGATGCCGGGGTCCCCCCGGACAGCCCGGCCCACATGTCAACCCCCAGGTCCAGACACAGAGTGTTCCTGGCTCAGATGGTCTCCCCTCCTGACGAGAAGGAAAGTCCCATCAGGTAAGACGTTAACAATTGACCATTAAGTGTCTGTATGTTTTGTTGTGAAAACATATTTTGTCATGCTGTTTTGTTTATATTGATGTATTTTTCCCTTTAGGATGAAATTCACACGGGTCTTTCCAAAGCCTGAAGCTTTTAGTGACTTTGAAATACTGAGTCCTCCTGCTAATAAGGTAAATGTTATGAGCTGTATAAAAAACAAACTGCTGTGCACATGTGTATTGTATTAACATAATTACATTACAGGTGGCAATAAACAATCATTTTTGTCTCGCTCAGGGATCAAATGCCTCTAAGAAAAGAAAGCAGGCCAAAAGGTTGGTAGAAAAAGCCAAAGCGATACAAAAGAACAAGAAGGATACCTCAAAGGATCGGGGTTCTTTACGAAGGTCTTCACGGAGTCATACCTCCACCATAAGGAGCTTCTGTGAGAATGAGGTACTGGAATCAGATAACAAGAAATAATTCAATTTGAAGAGGAGGATATTTCTGTCTTAATTTGCCTACCTTTCTGCAAACTGCTTTAAATAATCCAAAATTGTATTTTTGTTTGTGTGTGCAGGAGTCTGTGGTTTGCTTAGAGGAGGGGCAGAGTGACTCTGCACCGACAAAGAGAAAATCTCAGAAACGGTTACGGAGTCTTAATGAGGTTTTGGGGAAACCCGCTGCCAAGAATCCAGCAGGTATTTTGTCACTCTTACAAGGGTTCCACTGGAAATTCCCAATGAGCATAAAGAAAGCCATCGCTTGGAATGTTAAATATAGTTTTTTTATTAAATTTTTTCAGCTTCCAAAGCCACCCCATTGGTCCTGGGTAAAAAGGCACAGAGGGCGTCGACAGGCATATCCATATTTGATGAAAGCAGGTAGAGACATCTCTTGGATAAAAGCATGTACATGTTTCTTGTGAACTCACAGTGCTTTTATGTATGCCAAACCAGTTCTGTTATTCACATCATTTCCAACATAGTAGAATTCTCTATGCACTGACACTCCCATACTAACCTCACATGTGGTCTTCTCCAGCCACGAGGGCTCAGAGAACTCCCAGGATGATGAGCAGTTAAGAGCACGCAGAGAGTTCCTGAAGAGTGGCCTTCCTGAATCCTTCAAGAGGCAGATAGCCAGAAGTGTTGCCTCCCAGGAGGCCTACTCCGTCTCCTGCTCCTCCTTCCAGCCCACTGTACACGTCCTGCAGACACCACAGGGTGAGTTGGATATGTTCATCGGAAAAATTCATTGTGTGACCTGCAGCAATTGTTACACAAACGGACAACTACGATACCAACAAAACCACAGCACCAACAACAAACGGAGCACCTCAAAGCGACACGTCACCAAAGTGCTTTACATATTACAAGGATCCTCACGCAGAGGCCCAGTTATTTTTGTTACCCAATTTGTCCAGAGTTGTACAGCCCTCACCCCCTTTCTTGACTTGTGATTTGATCTTATCTCTATATAAGACTTAATGGGTAGGTACTTCAGAGAAGCTTTTTTGTCATGGTGACATGTTAAATTTGAGACAGCCCCCTTTGTGTTTATATTGACAGATTGCACTCTCTGGACTCTCCCGTGGCCTGTCGCACCTTTACTACAAGGCTTAAAGGAGGTGAAAAGCCTGTCGTCAAACCCTCTCCCATGTGTACACGGTTCCCCCTTCTCTAAGACTGTGCCAGTGTCTAGAGTCCATGCTAAGGAGGTAAGTCTAAACGTTGTATTTGACAAGGGCCCTGGAGGTTTCTCTTTCGACACCCGGTCATGCTCAGTAACTGCCGTTCTCCAGGGCTCCGGCTGGAGGGAGGAAATCTCTCAGAAGGCTCGTCAGCTGCTCGCCGAGGAGATCAGCGTGTCCAACCCTGCCTTCCCGGCTCACAGGTTCCTCACTCACTTCCTGAAGAGGCGGGCCGATCACCTCCAGCCGTGCGCCACCTCGGGTGAGAGGAGCAGATGAGATAACTCATCGTGACGGGGGGGGTGGGGGACTCTATTTTCTTTTTTTCTTTTTGACTCTATTTTCTTTTTTCTTTTCTGGTGTAATGTCAGCGGTTTGTCGTAATACTTCCTCTTGTCTCGTGATGCTGTAGAGGTCCCGCTTGGCCCCAAAGCCCTCGGCGCCCCAGCATCTGTCGAGGCGGTGGGGGGGAAGAGGAAGCGGGTGGATGAGGGGGTGGTGAAGGTGACCAAGAAGCAGAGGTCCAGCAGGTCTGAGGGGGAGGAGAAGGGCACAGAGGCTTCAGGTGCTGCCCCCACCCCCGAACCCCAGCCCCCCGGGAGGCGAGGGCGGACCAGGGGGGCTGACAGACAGCATCCCTCAATAGAGACCACACCTCTCCCTCCTTCTGGAGACGTAGTGGTGGTTCTGGACGACTCTCCTGTGTCAGAGGAGGCTGGGAAACAAGGTGAGAAACCTGCCCTCGCGAACATTACAGGGTTTCCCGCAGCACTTTTCAGTTAAGGCGGCCGCCTAAGCAACACACGCCTGCCGCCTTAACTACGTCGTCCGAAAAACAACTGCGATATCCGCCGTGTTACTCTGTCATGTTTTCTCACTTTCATTCCAAAACGCCAGTCTCCCTTCTCTGCAGAACTCATTCGTCTATCGCACAAACTAGCTCTGTCTCGGAAATGCATCTATTTACGTTTGTTTCCCGTCATTGTAAATGTCATTTGACAGTGTTGGGTGACTTGCCGTGTCCATGTTTCAACAGACTCGATGAAGGAGGACGTGTTGTGGACCGAGAAGTATCAACCGCAGCACTCCAGCGATGTCATAGGAAACACCGGCTCAGTCAGGAGACTCCACAGGTAAAGGCGAGCGCGTCTCCTCTGTACACAAGAACACACGAGTCACCCCGGACGATACAAAACAGACCCAGTGATTCATCAGTCAGTGGGCTTAGACGCGCTAGTTGGACAGGCATTTTGGTCCGGTTTCGTCCGCCTAAAGTTTGAATGAACTGCCCTACCTTGCAGTTGGCTGAAGGAATGGAAGCTCCGAACCGACCGGGAAGAGAGGAAGGAACAGAAGAAGCAAAAGGAAGGCAACAGCAACGGTGAGAGCCCATCCACTCTCGGACCTCCCAACTGAATTTGACTTTTGTTCATGGACGGTGACAGGACCTGTGTGTGTGTGTGGTCCTTCTCCCAGACTCGTGGGACTGTGGGGAGGATGACTCCCAGGAGGGTGAGGAGCTGACGTGTAACACCCTGCTGATCAGCGGCCCCACAGGGGTGGGCAAGACCGCCGCCGTCTACGCCTGTGCCCAGGAACTCGGCTTCAAGGTCCCCGTCTTCCCTCTGACAAACGACACATACACACACTGGGGCCTGGTTTCCCCGACGTGGATTAAGCCTAGTCCTAGACAAACGTTTTCAATCCAGATCTTCATTGAATGTTTCCTCTTACTTTAGGACTAAGCTTAATCCATGTTGGGGAAACTGGGCCTAGAACATTAAGGTCACTGTAAGGTTGTCAAATTGTCTAGTTTCTAGATAACATTTTTGTAAATACGTGCCTGCCCACCCACCCGCCTCCCTCTAGGTTTTCGAAGTGAACGCGTCGTCTCAGCGCAGCGGCAGGCAGATCCTGTCCCAGCTGAAGGAGGCCACCCAGTCCCACCAGGTGGACATCCAGGGAGTCAACACCCACAAGCCCACCTACTTCAACAGCTGCTCCGCCCGGCTGAGCTACTCTCCCAGTGAGTGGAGAGAGCACTTTATACCCACATGTTGTTTTGTAATGAGAGTTTATTTGACTTGTTTTAAAGAATCGTTAAGTAGGGTGCCATGCTAGCATGCGAAGGGATGAGAAGACTCTGAGAAGAATAAAGAATAATACTCTTTAGTCGCCTTAGTAGTCTTAACAGTTGTCGTCTCCATCCCGCCCCCCAGGGAAGGTGAACACCCCTCGTAGGGTGGTGTCCTCCCCCAGGAAAGTCCCCCAGTCCCCCCGCGGCCCTAAGAGGGGAGGCCTGGCTCCCACCTCCCTGACCAGCTTCTTCAAGATGGGACGACCCCCCAGCAAAGAGCCCGCCAACCCTGACAAGACTCAGCCAACAGGTACGAGTCACCTAACAGCCTCTGGGGGGGTCAAATGGCCCTTTTGGCTTTCCGTAGGTCTACGCTGTGTATGTGCCCCACCACACCTGCTGTCTAGTCAGACACGTCATATCACTCTGTCTCTACCTCAACGCAGTTGCTCCTCATAAGGCTTCCAAACCCAAGGAGACCAAAGAGCCTCCGCCCCCGCCAGCCGGCAGCGCCACGGAGCCTCCCAGCGAGGAGAACAGCAAGAAGACGGCCACGTCGCTCATCCTGTTCGAGGAGGTGGACGTCATCCTGGATGACGACTCGGGCTTCCTGGCCGCCATCAAGACCTTCATGGCCACCACCAAGAGACCTGTGATCCTGACCACCAGCGGTGAGAGGACCAAGCCCACGGGGGCCCTGGTGGTCTTGTAGATTGAAGTGTAAATACGGAGCAGGACTGTCGTCTTTATGTGGCCTCATGCTCTTGATGGTATTCTGGAACAGATATCTAATATTTATATATCTCTTTTTTATTATATATATTTCTTTTTTAGATCCAAGCTTCAGTACAACATTTGATGGATTCTTTGAGGAAATCCATTTCAATACTCCTTTAGTGGTAAGAAATCCACTATGGTCAACACCGTTTGCAGTACCGTGTAACTAACCTCGTAAACAAGCAAACATGGCTACCCGAGTGATCCAGGCTAGCCCATCACAGCCGTGATCCTCATTCGTTTCAAAGTAAACAATCAGGAGTGTGTGGGTTGCTAACGGCGGGCGTCCCCTCCTCCGTCCAGGTGAACGTGGGCAGCTACCTGCAGCTGCTGTGCCTGGCCGAGAACACGAGGACAGACCCCGGGGACGTGTCCACCATGCTCAGCCTCAACGGCTGTGACATCCGCCAGAGCCTTCTGCACCTGCAGTACTGGACACGCAGCTCCGGGGGGCGCCCCGCTCCCTGTGTGCTCCCACGGTCGCTCGGCACAGGTACTGACGCGGGGAGCGAGGACATCCTGGAAGGCACACTCCCGGGGAAAAAAACTGAGTTTTGACACCTTTTTTTAAATCGATTTTCAAAAGTATTCATGTTGTTTCTGCTGACTGTGTTCATCCTCAGAGTCCCAGGCGAAGGCCGAGGTGGAGGTAGAGGGGGCGGCAGACGGCGGCGTGTGCGAGGAGGTGACCCTGCCTCCCTGTGACATGGGCTGCACTCAGCAGATGCTGGGACTGCTGAATGTGGAGCCAGACAGAGATGTGCTGGACATGCTCACGGTTGGTGTTTTTTTTATTTCACGAGGATTCACTGAGATTAAAAAAATCGCTTTTACAGTTGTGCCCTGGCCAAGACGGGCATGACCAAAAAAAACTAAAAACACATTTAAAACACAACATTAGGAAATCAAAACACAGCAGCCATATCATCCAGTGCCAAAAAAATAACCAAAAAAATAATGCTGCAATAATGACCCTCCCTGTGGTACGTTCAGTGTGGGAACAGGTGAGGGGGCCTGACACTGTCCCGGAGTAGGAGTAGTGTTAGACCATGGCCACACAAAAACAAAATAAGTACCCAAAGTCCAATGATATTTACAGTATATGACACCTCAGGGAACAAGCCTAGCGTAAACTTCCAAACTTAACTATGTGGTTTGTTCTGTGTGTACAACCAAAACGAACTTAAAACGCTTATACATCGGTTCGGTGTATACGTAACGATGATAAAACGAAATCAACTAATAACAACGCGTGTGTGTCCTCAGAGCCAGAACGCAGCCGAGCCAGGCTGCCTTGAGGTGCTGAGGGCCAGCCGGAGGAGAGGCCTGGACCTGCTCTACTCCAACATGGAGGCAATACTACCCCTCCCTGTCACTCACCTCACCATCACAGCATCTAGGAATCCACAAGCGCTCAGCAAAATACAGGACGTGCCATTCGCCGAGCCCCTGGAAGCGGCCAGCCCAGCCCCGCACCCTGACGGCCTGCCCCCTGTCTGGCTGCCGCAGGCTGCAGAGGGCTCGGACGGCGGCAGCCCAGTGAAGCGCTCCTCCGCCATGAAGACGAGGAAGAAGAGGCAGCATTGCCCGGAGGACCAGGACCCCTTCCACTCCGACTCGGACTCTGGCGACGCCTTCCTGTCCCTCCGCGAGCCACACCGCGCCCCTCAGGCATCCCGGGTACCGGAAGACGCCTCGACGGACGTCCAGGAAAAGAGCGGCGGCGACACCGCCGCTCCCGTGAGGATGAGACTGGTGCCGTTAACCCCAGAGCAGAGGGCGAAGAGTGAGCCTGTGTCTCGCTGCCTGAGCTCCCTGGCTGAGTTTCTGGACCACATGTCGTTCCTGGACTCCTCCCTGCTCCACCCGGCCACACGGCCAGGGGGCGCCAGAGGCTCGCTGGTGTTTGGCCTCGCGAGCAGAGCAGAGGTGAAGGACGGGATGACAGACGAGCCCAGGGAGGAGTGTGATCGAGGGAGCTGGGCCGAGGGAGAGAGAAGGCTGGAGATCCAGGCTATGGTGGAGGCTCTGAGCTTCCAGCGGTGTAGACGAGGGGTGGAGGTGGGATGGACCAGGGCCCAGGCTCTAGGGGGGGAGCTGGGAGAGGAGGTAGTGAAGGAGCTCTCTCTCCCGGTGGCCCCTCACAGACAAGGCTTCAGCCTCACCCTGGACCTCCCCTGTGAAGCCAAGTAAGTCCAATTACGATTCCAATTCCAAAATATTGTGTTCACACTTTAGCAGTGGAACGATGACAAAATGTGGCGAATGAAGAGGAATGATCTGGCTACTGTTGCTAAAGGCTTTGTTCATGTCTTATTTGTGTCAGAGTGCTCCAGGCTAGGAAGGGAGTGATGGACACCTTCCTGTCCGCCCGGGTTAACGGGACCCTGGGGAACCGACGGGCGGTAGCCCTCGACTACCTGCCCACACTACGAGCAATCTGTAAAACGGAGACACTGAAGGAGCAGGGCAAGACTAAACGCCGGTGAGACCACAGGCTCAGGGTTAGAAATCGGGGGGTGAAAAGACCCATGAAGTTATACTGACACGTGTTCATTGATTGAGCTCATTTCATGACGTACTACCATGTAAAGCTGTCCTGATCATTTACATCCCTGTCCTCCTTTTAGATTCCTCCACTACCTGGAGTCCATCCACCTGGGCCTGCCCAAGAACACATTACAGCACCTGGCCGAGGGCTTCCCCTGAACCAGCGGTCACCTGGAGGTGTTGCCACTGGAACTCTTTAAGAGCATGGCACATGCAGGAAGTCCCACCCGGAAGGTGGTCTCCGTTCTCTCTATCCAGCGTCCTCCTGCCCGTACGGCCCCAGACAGCAGCCCTGTCTTTTAACACGCTGCTCATTCATCTCAGGAGGGGTGCAGTCAGAGTGGATTATGGGGGCCGTGGGCTGTTTGTGTACTTGACTTTGATTGCTAACAGAAGAGATGAGATTGAATCAGTCCTCTCGTCAGGCAAGAGGTGCCTGAACCTGGGGCCATACTGACAGCTCATTATGCATTTGTACAGTAATTATTAAACAGTAGTTGTCTTTTAATATGTGAGAGAGATTGTTTTAGGGATGTTGTTGCGTAGAAACGGAGACGTTTCTAAATGCTGTAATAAATGAGGCTTTGCTGGTGGATGCAATGGTGTATCTTTTTTTGTATTGGTGCTTGCATGAAGTTAACACACCTGTACAGTATAAAGCACACTTGTAGAAATGATTGGCTTGTATAAATATTGTTTCTGTCAATACTAACTCTTTTTTATTAATGCACTCTGGACCTCACTTGTTGCCCTCATGATTGTGTGGCATCTCTATATAATTTCATCATGAATCACCATGTTATTTTGAGTTAATAAAGTTTTCACGTTTTAGAATTTGGTGTATTTTGATGTACTATTTTTTGCTTTTACATTAATAACTTTTTGCCTTAAGGTTGTCTGACATTGCTATGACCAAACTGGTGCACCATAAATACAAATGCCTCAACGTTGCGCCATGTTTTTGTAGTGTTCAGCCGTGGGAGGTATAAACCCCGGGGTATTAGGTTAAAAGAGAAAGACGTTAAGAGTTGATTGGCATACAGTCGTACACAAATTCTAGTTAACTAACTGCTTCAAATTAGATCGTGGAGTGTAGTATGCACCTAGGATTTCCAATACCACACGTTGCATCTTTCATCGCAAGATAATGGATAGACAGGAAATAAACAAAAAGATTTTACAGGAATTAGTGAAACTGCCGGACAACAATCATTGCGCAGACTGTGGTGCGCCTGGTGAGTGCGTGTGGAAGATAATCGATAACCAGTTGATAGTTGAATTACTTCAATCTAACAACCAGCAATTATTGTATGTATGTATATCCATATGTATAAGGATGCGGGTCAATCTAAACATGAAGTTAAATAAGCTGTTCTAAACATTCAACAGAGCCAGAATGGGCATCGTGCAAACTGGGAGTGTTTGTGTGTCTACAATGCTCTGGTGTCCACCGGAACCTCTCCGGTCGCATCAAATCTATAATTCTCGACTTTTGGGAAGATGATTTGGTCAAGGTATAGACCAATACAGTTATTTTGCTGTAATTTGTTGGACTTTTCCTCATGTCATTCTAATGTATTTGTATTTGTTTATTGGGGTGTAACTGAAGTTCATGAAATCCAATGGAAATGCCATTGCTAAGGTCGAGTATGAGAAAGCAGTCCCGGTGTACTACTACCGGCCCCAGAAAGATGATTGTGCGTAAGTATTCCCTGGAGCTTACACTGGCACCATTGGCTGAGAAAGATAAAGTATGCGTTTTTGAGAAGTAATGTCTTGCTGATTTGACACTCCCATGTAGAAAGGGGAAGCAAACAGTCTTATTGTTCTTGAAAATACAGAAGTTAAGCAATGATTAAAATGTAGTGTAATTGTATCAGTAACATATTGGCTCTCAGAAGTGTTTTGCCCCAGATGTTCTGATTTTAAAATGGCCTATGTTATACGTTTATTCACAATGCCTTGAAGCTCTGCAGGCATGTCATGCCTGGAACAATATAAGGGGATCTCATATCAATTAACACTTTTCCAGTGTCTTGAGGGAGCAGTGGATTCGAGCTAAGTATGAAAGGATGGAGTTTGCCGGAGTGCTAAAGTATCCACCTCTGGGATATACCACAGGTGAAGAAGTGTCTCTATGTCAAGTCACATCAAAAGACATTACACCTCTTACACCTACATTTTTGCGCACTACTTTGCATTTTGCCAAATATTTTAACTATTGACATACTTCCAACTTCTAGGTGCAACTAGATTTTTCTAGGTGCAGCTACTGGAAAAACCAAACATACAGGAAAGACTACAATATGCAGTGCATGTTATTGGTTTCATTCCAGGTTTCTATGAGGGAATGCTGTTGAAGAAGGGGAAGGTGAATGGACAGTATCTGAAGAGGAAGTTTATCTTGTCACAGGCAGAATTCACCTTGACTTACCATAACAAGGAGGATGTAAGTCAGCTTTATCTTCCTTTTCACACTCAAGAGATGGGTGTGGTGAGTCCAAGTGTGGTGAAGACTTCATAATGAAGCATCCGCTTGTTTATCTTTGCGTCCATCCAAACAACTAAATGGAACTTTAAACTTATGTAATTAAAACGTTTTTTTCTGACTGGACATCTGTGCATTATTTTGTTCTATCACCAGGAGTCCAAAAAACCCAAAGCATGTATCCACATAAAAGATCTGAATGTCACCTTCCAACCTGACAAGATTGGTCATGCCAATGGACTACAAATCAGCTACCTGGTGGACACCCACACCAGAAACCTTTATGTCTACCATGAGAGTGGTGAGGTGGGTCCGATCTTAAATGTATCTAGTTTAGGGATTTACTCTATGCTACACAGGTGGTACAACAAGGGCATACCAACATATTGTTACGGAAACCTCTTCTAGTAGTAGTAGTTGGTACTTTATACATCCTCAAGGGTAAATTGTGCCGTTCCAGCAGCCAAGATTAAAACAAGAAATTAAAAAACGAAATAAACATAAAAACAGGTCACCAATACAAAATACACAGTATGCAAAATACAAAGCACACATACAAATATACAAAACATTGAATACAAATATATAAAATACCTGTTGCAAAAATACACATTGGTGTACATTGGATAAAACACAGGGTTGTTTAACAGGAATATACAAGTGCAAAACTATTTGATCATTCTTCCCTGCAGGAGATTGTCACTTGGTTCAATGCCATTCGAGCTGCTCGCTTTGCCTACCTAAAAACTGCCTATCCCACAGGAAGTGACAAAGAAGTAAGTGCTCTTTCATTTGAATTCTTCACAACACTGTCTACTGTACACTGTACATCTATCTGAAATAGACTGTATCAACTACTTCTTCAAAGGTGCAATGCATTTAGCCTTTGGCATTTTTATGCCAAAGGCTTTCCCAATCTACTGGTCTGTTCATGCAAATAAGAGCTGTGCAAAATGTAGTCTCTTGACCCAAATTTAGCCATTGACAACAATGTAATTCAAAATAAAGACTGTAGTTCTTTGTTTCTTTAAATTGCCTGCATGTTGACAGTTGGTTCCCAGGATTACCAGAAACTACCTTAAAGAAGGATACATGGAGAAGACAGGCCCTACGGTTGGAATTTCTCTAATGTCACACACATAAAATATTACCATTTGTTACCAATTCAGTATGTGTTGAGATATGAATGTTCGGATAGCAATTGGAGCAATTCAAGAAGAGATGGTTCATCTTGGATGCCCAGGAAAGAAAGCTCCTCTACTTTAAAGGCCAACTGGTAGTAGAATCAGTTATCCTTATTCTTATCAGTTCAAGCGGTTATTCACAGACCAAATTCTATACACACCGATGGTATATAAAAACAGATTGTGCGTATGTGTGTGTCCAGGATGCCACCGAGCAGAAGGCAGTGTTCATTGGCACAGAGAGCCGCGGCTTTTCTGTAAAGGAGAGTCTTCCAAAGGGGGCCAGAGGGAACAAGTGGAAGTATGGAATTGTTATGGAGACCAAAGAACGTCAGTTTGCCTTCCTGTGTGAGCGGAAGGAGGAGCAGAAAGAGTGGGTGGAAGCCTTAAAGCTAGTGATGGCGAAACCCATGCAACCTCAGGACTACACCAGTAAGAGCCAGCACACAGCTCAGCTCACACAAAGTCAAATGTATTAGTGGATTCATTAACTAAACAATAAATGGCAAGTAATGCTATTTTCTAAGTAAATGGATCTTGTTTCAGCTGAAGCCAACCTGAAAGGATGACGAAGAGATGTACAAGAAAATACTACTGCCAATGCTGAGCCACCTCAAACCAGATACACTTATCTATCCCATGGAACAACTGGATTATTGTACTTTTGGTTACATGATCAAATGCTGGTGTTAGTATCCACCATTGAATCACCACAACTTACAGTTGAGCTGAAACCAAATGCAGCTCTGAGGATTGTAGAACTGTTGAGACTGTTCTATAGTAACTATAACAGCATGATACGTAGGTCACTGTGGTGGTAAACAACATACTGTGCACATACTGTGCAGGAAATACATTGCTATACCACAGCTTAATGTTACATATTTTAATCAGCAAATTTCAGAAATTTAACAAATCAAATCACCACCTATGAAAAGCAGTTTGGCTGATCACTGTATTACTCATTAACTAATTTTAGATACAAAATAAAGTACAAAAATAATCTAATCAAAATGTATTTGTTGACATCCAAGTTGTGTATTTTATTTACAGCATTGACCATTTTTATGTTGTTGTTTTTAACAAATGGCTCTAGGCGGCAATAAATTGCGTTTTGTTTATTTCTGCCTGGCTACGTTTGACAGTTACGGCCTGCCGTAGTTGCCGGATACTGGAGGTCAGCCGGAGGAGGTGTGCGTTGAAAGCATCTACAGCGAAATGTCATGAAAGTACCGAAACGAGAGGAATTAACTTAACTTCAGGGAATTGTGTAAATTAAGTGACTGTTGACTGTATCACTGTTGGGAGGGAAACTAAAATTGTTGAAAGGATAACCAAGCTCCATAAGAATCTTGAGAAAAAACCTTCCGTCCGTTTTGTCCTACAAAGAGCCGCCGACAGTTGATAGTGCGAGGTGCACTGTGCAGGCCTGACATTGCATTAGCTACATAAAAGATTGCTGTGTCGGACGGCACCTGAAATAGCAAATGATATTTATGAAAGACTTTGATTTGTGAATAAATAAGCAGTTGCAAAGATGAGAAAGGACGTAAGGATATTACTCGTCGGGGAGCGTAAGTACCCTATTTTATCTTGCCAGCCTGCTTTTGGGGTTTATGATTAACTAACGCTACTTGACATCATTAGGTAATGCTAACTTGCTTGCTAGCATTATGCTGCATTAGTAAGCTGGATGGACTATTTATTTCATTAATCGAGCTAATACAACATTGAATTTGCGTATTTATATCATTCTCTAGCTAAACTAGTGGACTGTCGTTTGCAACCGGTGCTCGTAATCGGCAGAAAATTAGGGATGTTCATTATACCTGACTTGACAGTGTAAAAAGCATTTTTCTGCTCAATGTTTTGCAGGAGAATTGACATTTTCATACTTAGCACATTAGTTTCTGCGCTTTTCGTAAGATACTGAAAATCACAATGTAGACATTTTTGTCGGTAGGTTTTCTGTCTCTGGTGACCTTGCTCAAAATGCAGCTCATATGTTCCACCTACAATCCAAGTTATTGGAGTGACACTCCTCTGATTGTAGGAAATGTGTAAAAGACAAATGTCAGATAACAGTTATGGGTTGAACTCGTCCAATTTTCCTGTTTGCTTTCTGTCTGACACACTCAGTTTATCATCAGGACTATTTTTATAGCAGGATGGTGAGATGCAGGTTGGCCTACATAGCCACATTCTTTTTGGCGTTGACAGCTCTGTTGAGTGCAGCCAAAACCCTACGTGCACATGCCTGTGTTTGTGAGTCCTTTCTAAGAAGGCTATAAAAAGAATAATTTACTTCTGACCTCTATAATTACTGATATTATGGTTAGGTTGTATGTGCATACATTTCATAGTCATGGTCTTCAGTTTTTTTCAGTCTATTTTTTTGTCAGGAGAGAAGCTGCACGCTTCCATGTAGGTCTCCTCTTTCATTAGATAGCATTTATTAACACAACTGTTGTTGCTGTGACAACAGCCACTCTGGCCCTCCTCCCTCTCCTTGCATACTAGGCTTTGGCCAAGGAATGAAACCTATTCACCTACCTGCCGCAAGACACTACAAATGCCAGCTGTCCCTATCTATTATTCCATGTCACGCATCACATAACAGCATTAACTGTCAAGGTGATGGTTAAGGTCAATAGTATCGTAGTCATTGAGGTGTCTTTAGGCTTTGTCTCTTGTCTCCACAGCTAAAGTGGGGAAGACGTCCCTGATCATGTCATTGGTCAGTGAGGAGTTCCCTGATGAGGTAAGAAACCGTACAACACATCACACATGTCTGCCACTTCAGTACTAATGCTTTTGAAGTTGTCATTGGGTTTCTTCCCAACGCGGTCAAAGAACACTCGGGCTCAGTAACCTCTCGTATAAACTGTGCTCAATAAATGAGTAATCACAATAGTGTCTAAAAAGAAAAGATGGAATATTGACATCCAAACACAGATTTTCCTTTCACCCTATGGAATAGGCTTAGCGGGATATGGTTCCCCCCTTGAATGCCTAGTTGTTTGAGCTCCCCTTGCTGTTTCTGCGTGACAGGTTCCCCTTCGAGCCGAGGAGATCACAATCCCTGCGGACGTCACCCCGGAGAGAGTCCCCACACACATAGTGGACTACTCAGGTAATTCAAACCACCCATTCAGTGCAGTGAGCTTTTAAGGGTCCAAGAATAAGGACCATGGTATCAAAAATAAAATGGATTGGTAACCGTCTGCTGCTGTTTTGACTCTTCTTCCATCCTCAGAAGCAGAGCAGTCTGACGAACAGCTGTATCAGGAAATCTCTAAGGTTGGTCTGGCGTCACTGAAACCCTGTTACGGATAAAATAGTGGCCTCCGCTGAGAGTAACAGTTCGCTTCCTCTTCACAGGCAAACGTTATCTGCATAGTGTATTCTGTCAACAACAAGAAGTCCATCGAGAAGGTCTGTTTGGCTTCAGCTGTCAATTTCTCTGCACATTTCTCACTTGATGTTCTCTCTCTCTCTCTCTCTCTCTCTCTCTCTCTCTCTCTCTCTCTCTCTCTCTCTCTCTCTCTGTCTCTCTCTCTCTCTTTGTCTGTCTGTCTCTGTCTCTCTCTCTTTCTTTCTCTCTCTTTGTCTGTCTCTCAATATCTGAGTAGATCATAAATGTTGATTGATGGACGTCTTGATTTAGCAACTGCAGTCTGACCATCAGCCTGCCTGCCATATTGAATCAAAGAGCGTGTCTGTGCTGGACCTATGATGCAGTGTGTTCTGTGTTCTGTCTCCTAGGTGACAAGCCATTGGATTCCCCTGATAAATGACAGGACGGACAAGGATAGCAGGTGCGTGCGCGTTCGGTCAGGGGCCAAATTCACACAGTGAGGGCTGTGGGTCTTGCAAAGCCCCATATCTTTCCATGAACCTGCTTGTGTACTGCAGCTGGGGCAGCAACTGACCTCTTTAACTCTGGCAGCCGGTCTTGGATTCCGAAGTGTTCCACTTGCTAGAAGTTGTGACTTTGACACCAATCCTGCTGTGTCGGGGTGTTGGTTTCTGAAGTCACTGGAAAGCCAAGGCCCACATCTATATACCCCCTTTGTGTGTCAACGGTGTAAAAGTGTTGTTTTGGCAAGATGGAGTGAGCATTATTTTCTATTTTCCTCTTTGCCTTCTCCTGGTATTGATTTAATAGAAATTATGAATGTCAGTAGGTGTGGTGATATTTTGAGAAGTTTGAGACCTGACTTGACCCAGGATGAGTAGAGCAGCTGACCAGGTCTGCTCCGATGACCAGTGGTCAGGGACTTGTGATGCTCCATCAGAACACGGTTGACTGATCGCTCTCCTAAAGGGGCTGTACAGTGTTCTTACCGCAGCTAGCTAAGTTAGCCTAAGATGCTACTGTGCTTTCGTTGCAGGGTTCCTCTGATCCTGGTGGGGAACAAGTCGGACCTGGTGGAGCACAGCAGTATGGAGACCATTCTGCCCATCATGAACCAGTACTCCGACATAGAGACCTGCGTAGAGGTAAGGGATACCAGCTGCGCCTACCTCCTCCTAGTTTGGACCCACAACAATGGTGTTTGGAGAGGGCCAGGGCAGGACTCAGGGCGGTGGGGGCCCCTGGGCTTGAGCCATTTTCCGGCCTTACCTTCTATACAGTACATGACTTTAAATAGAACAAAATGATACATACGCAGGCTATGTATTAGAGTTACACGATTCTATAAAATAGAGATCACGATTCTGAACAAACGACTAAACAAAATGACATCAGAGCAGATGGTCATTTTTTACGGGCGGGGCCCATAGGCTGGTAAGTCTGGCCTTGGAGAGGGAACACGCGTTCCTGTTCTATCTATCCCTGTTTACTCATTAACAGTGTTGTAGCCGTCCTACAGTACTCTCGATGTACCTCATCCAGAACTCCACTCACAACAAAACAGTGTGTCCTCAACTGTTGTCCCTGTAACCCAAAACCCTTTCAAATAGAACTTTAAGAGCTGTTATTCTGTCCTGAATGTGATATTGATTCAGTACCATAGAAAATCCCATTGATGGATGCATCTTTGTACTGAAACTGCTAGCTCCGCCGCTGCCTTCTGGACGTAATAGACCACTAGCAGCTCCTAACGTTTCAGCCAACTCCTGACTGCAGTTCGAATTCAATTACTTGTAATGAGCGAATGCCCTGCTGAACCCAGCTTGTGCAGAGGCACACTGGTGTCATGGAGGATGTTAGACTGTTTCCCACAGGGGCTCATGTGACAGCCCAGTCATGCTCTCCCTGCCTGGATTACTTTACAGGCTAAAAGGAGGAGAGGAAGACTGGTGGACGTGTGAGGGAGCACACACACACACACACACACTCACTCACTCACTCTCTCACACACACACACACACACACACTCACTCACTCTCTCACACACACACACACACTCAGCGGCAACGTGCCATTAAGCGCCAGATTCATACAGAATCGAGTCAGGCTGTGTGTGACAGAGACATCAAACTGCCTGGCAGTTTGTTCCTCGTCTGTTCTTGCAAGAGTCGTTGGTCTAGAATACTGTCCTCCTCTGAGTCGAGCTGTCTCATGTCAGTCAGTGGGAAACCTTCTGTCACTTAAGAGCCGCAGAGCAGCATGTCGTTTTGTCGCTAGTTGTATCCATGTCACTTATTAGACTACTGTACCTGACATTGTGTGTTTTAAGGAAGTTATTAAGATAATAAGATTAAGATAGTATCGCCACCACTGTGACCAAAGTCCACAACCCTGATAGCTGGTTGACTCATAAAAGCCTCATTGTAGGGTTAGGGTATCGCAACATCCCTCTCCTGATAATCTCTTCTGTTAAAACTCTCACAGCCTAGTCAGAAGTTAAACAAACAACTAACTTTGCCTGCCTCTCTATGGAATAGTGCCTTTCCTGTTGTTGTTGGCAGTAAGATGTCCATGTTTTAGTGATAATATCATTTTTTCGCTCCTCAGTGTTCTGCTAAAAACCTGAAGAACATTTCTGAGCTCTTCTATTACGCCCAGAAGGCCGTGCTCCACCCTACTGGACCCCTGTACTGCCCAGAGGAGAAGGAGGTGAGCCCTGCCCAGGCAGCGGGACCAGAATACCCCCACGGGCAACATGAACCATCAACGGTCTGAGATGTAGTCCTTCTTCCCCTGACTTCCTGTATTTTGCGTTTGGGGACAGATGAAGCCGTCTTGCATCAAGGCTCTCACTCGCATCTTCAAAGTGTCGGACCTCGACAACGACGGCATCCTCAACGACAACGAACTCAACTTCTTCCAGGTACGTGCCGTCTCCTGTTTGGTTGATTTGACTGCTTGCTCCATTTCATTTCTGCAGGAAACCTGCTGACTGCCAACTCCAACACATACAGCCTGTAGAACCTGACTAGCTTTGTGATTCAAGTTATTACTGGAAGATGTCGCTTTATTTAGTACCGGCGGCAGTGCAGTCAGTCGGCTAGTCTTTGATGTCGTGAGAGCCAAACGAAGAGATCAACACTTGCATGCGTTTCTGTGCGCGTAACACCTTGTGTGTGTGTGGTGTCGTGTCCCAGAGGACGTGCTTCAACACACCGCTGGCGCCCCAGGCCTTGGAGGACGTGAAGAACGTGGTGAGGAAGAACATGACGGACGGCGTGAAGGACAACGGGCTCACCCTCAAAGGTGAGGCGGCAACGGCTCACATCCCCCCGTGCCTCTCTGTCCGTCTCTCTCTCTTTCTCTCTCTTTCTCTATCTCTCTCTCGCTCTCTCTCGCTCTCATGTTGACACACACGCAAACCGACTCGGTCCGCCTCAGCCTCTAAGCTCATGGCTTCCGTTGGACCAGGGTTCCTGTTCCTGCACACGCTCTTTATCCAGAGGGGCCGCCACGAGACCACCTGGACGGTGCTGCGGAGGTTCGGCTACGACGACGACCTGGAGCTCACCCAGGAGTACCTCTTCCCCCTGTGAGGGCGCACGTCCCGAACACTCCACAACACTTCCAAACAAACAATGACTTTAAAGCATTGAGGAAGGACGATTTTTGTCTGTTCTCATGGAGTTATTCCTGTGTTGTGTTCCGGACTTTTTCCAGAATGAAAATCCCTCCGGACTGCACCACAGAGCTAAACCACAATGCATACCTTTTCCTCCAGAGTGTCTTCGACAAGCATGATAAAGTGAGTCCGGGAAATTGCCTTTTTGATCCCTACCTCTACCTCTAATAGGGCCTTCTTCATGATAGATAACTGTCTCTCTGTGTGTGTGTGTGTGTGTGTGTGTGTGTGTGTGTGTGTTTGTGTGTGTCTAACTCCAGGACAGAGACTGTGCCCTGTCTCCAGACGAGGTGAAAGACTTGTTTAAGATCTTCCCCTACATGCCCTGGGGCCCTGACGTCAACAACACAGTTAGTACCAACGAGCAGGGCTGGATTACCTACCAGGGATACCTCTCCCAGTGGACGTGAGTTCCAGCCTCACGCACCCCCTCATACACACGTCCACACATGCGTGCACTCGCATACACTTACATGCACACACGTACCTACACATGTACACACAAACATCCACACAAATGCGTATTGCCACACACACACACCAGGGTTTTTTATTGGCACTGAATGAGCCTTTGGGGGGGTGCATCCAACACACGTATATACACACACAACCACACCTACGTACACACACATCCACAGTTGGCTTGCCGTCTGTCTGTCTCCCCCGCCAGGCTAACGACCTACCTGGACGTACAGAGGTGTCTGGAGTACATGGGCTACCTGGGCTACTCCATCATCTGCGAACAGGAGTCTCAGGCTGCAGCCATCACAGGTAAAACCCATAGGCTCTGTGTGTGTGTGTGTGTTGAACTCCCTGTCCCGCCGCAGTGTGCGCGTGTCATCCCCCCCCTGTCCTCACACATGCGACCGTCTGCTCCCCCCTTCCCAGTGACTCGTAACAAGCGCATCGACCTGCAGAAGAAGCAGACCCAGCGCAGCGTGTTCCGCTGCAACATCCTGGGAGGCCGGGGCAGCGGGAAAAGTGCCTTCCTGCAGGCCTTCCTGGGCCGGAACCTGCAGGTGGGGCCTCCACACCGCCGGAGAGCAGAGTCTCGTTTGTCTCTCGTTCTCTGTCACTCTTTCTTTTTTTCAGTCAGTCAGTCAGTCAGTCAGTCAGTCAGTCAGTCAGTAACTCACTTAGTCACTCACTCACTCTCATTTCAGTCAGTCAGTCAGTTTTTTTTCACTCGCTTAGTCACTCACAAACAGCTTACGGTCACATATGGCAGCCATTTTGTTTTGAGACGGTAGGGGATTCTGAACTGTCAGACGGCAGGCCCTGACCGTGTACGTCCGTCCCTCTCCGCAGAAACAGAGGAAGGTCCGCGAGGACCACAAGTCACTCTACGCCATCAGCACCACCTACGTCTACGGCCAGGAGAAGTACCTGCTGGTGAGTCAATCCTCCTCTCGGGGATTACACTTCTAGAAGCTCCGCTGTGTTGTTGCAGGGTATCAATATTAGACTGGTTTCAATCCTGACATCTGCTCTTTCTCTGTCTCCTGCACACTCTCTCTCTCTCGCTCTCTCGCTCTCTCGCTCTCTCTCCTGCGCTCTCTCTCTCTCCTGCGCTCTCTCTCTTTCCTGCGCTCTCTCTCTTTCCTGCGCTCAATCTCTCTATCACTCTCCGGCACTCTCTATCTCTCTCTCCCCCCCTCCTCCATCCTAGCTCCACGAGGTCATGCCCGATTTTGACTTCCTCTCCGAGACAGACCTGGCGTGTGACGTCGTGTGCTTGGTGTACGACGTCAACAACCCCCGCTCGTTCGAGTACTGCGCCAAAGTCTACAAGGTACGAGCGCCGCCGGGCGCCTTTCGCGTTGGTCTAACTCTCACGAAATGGCTCAATTGAATGGTTTCGAAGAACGGCGTTTCTCCGCAACTCACTGTCGACCTTCGCCCCGCAGCAATACTTCATGGACAGCAAGACGCCGTGCATGATGATCGCGGCCAAGTCGGACCTGCACGAGGCCCGCCAGCATCACATCCTGACGCCGCTGGAGTTCTGCCGCAAGCACAAGCTCCACCCCCCTCAGCCCTTCACCTGCAACACGGCGGAGGCACCCGGCAGAGACATATACACCAAACTCACCACCATGGCCATGTACCCGTGAGTACACACACACACACACACACACACACACACCTGCTCCCACCCTCTCCGACTGTGCCCCCTTCTCACCCCTCCCCTCCATCATCCCTCCATGTCCCCTGGCCCCTGCACAGGATGTCTCCCCCCCCCCCTCAGGATGTGTGTTACCCCCCCCCCCCCCCCCACCACCACCCCCCCCCCCCCCCCCCCCCCCACCCCATTCTTTCCTAGCGTCTCTTTAGCGTTCTTCAAAGGCTCAGCTGCGATATGCAGGCGGTGTGCTGTAGACCATGCTGCAGCTTGGCTCCCTCGGGCTTTTGGTTCAGACCCTCTAGCCTTGGTTCAAAAGGCAGAATGAATGAATGAACCAAACAAACAAAGCAAAATCCACTGTAGGGGATGGCTTGTGGAAAAGCCCCACAGTCAGCTGCTTACGGCGATATTGACTGGGCTACTAAGCCAGGATTGCTAATTAGGATATTGGACATTAGTGGAGATTAATGACGGTTACCTGAAGTTCACCTTTACATCCCACCTCAAAGGTGATGGACTCCAGTCACTAAAACCCTTGCATGTTCAGTCTTAAAGGGATTACAGGGAGTCAGTCTCCCTGTAAATAGTCCCCCTTGGAGCGAAAGCTGCAGGTTCAGCTGTCTTCTAGATGCGCCTCAGACGAACAGCTAATGAGACGTGGACAGTCTGTGAACAGTCTGCCGCCGCGAGTCCGTTCAGTAGTGGTTGCTAGCGTGATCCGTCGTCGCCGAATCAGAGTAGCGTGACTCAGCCGCCCGGGCTTACAGGAAGATGGGTGTTGTGAATAGAGCATCCCAAACATCTGAAGGCTGGGTTGTGAGAGCACCGTGGAGCTTAGGGGGAATCCTTTGCGTCCTCTCTTTCTTTGCCCATCTTTAATCCTCTGTGAGTTCGCCCCCTTTTTTCCTAAAATGTGTTTATTAACTCTGAAAATGTACAGCCTCTTTTAGAAAAGATCCGATTTTTTGGTTTAGTAGGAGAAAGCAATGAGTGCCGAACTTTTCAAAAGCTTGACTAATGTTCTCTCCCAAAGTAGTTGCTTGTAATCACACAGGCTGCCTTGGAAACGGTGGGCCGCCCGGCCTAATAGCAGTCGCGAGGACCCCTCACTTTCTCCGTGTGTAAATGCATGTATACGCGTGTGTGTCTCTCCACAGCTACGCCCGCCTCCGCTGCATGTGCTCCTGCAACAGGTGCACCTTCTGCATCGCTCACAACATCCTCAGGTCCCAGCTTCTGAAGGCAGTCAAGGCCAAACTCTACCGCGTGGTTCTCAACAGGTCCTCGTCTCTCTTCACCACAGTGGTTTAACCTAGACCGCCCCTCCCCTCCCTCCTTCTTCCTGTTCCGTCTCTCTCTCTCTCTCCCTCTGCCACCTCTCTGGTCGGGACAGGGACTGCTCACGGTAGCTGTCTGACAGTGGTGAAGGGGTCAGCGGTTGTCTCTTCAGGGGTCAGCCTGTCTGTGGATCCACTCCCCAGAGCAGGGACGCTGCTGGGGAGTTTAGGCTGCAACTCTGAACGGCTGAGAGCCCAGCTCTTACCGTCCGACCACCGGATCGGGTCTTTTTATCGAGGCGGATCGCGACCACACGATGGGGGAGGAAGGGAAGGGTTTCGGGAAGGAGCACAGTGGTTAGAGCGCTTGTCTGTTGCCTCAAAGGTCGCCGGTTCACGTTCCCCCTGAACCCAACGGTGTTTCGCGTAAAAGCGATTCATGACATGACATAAGGCTTCGTTAGATGGAACGCGTGTGTGCTTGGCAGCCCTGTGTGGTGGTTGGAGTTGTGACCTTGTCTCCTGGTCTGTGCCCCAGGCCCACCCAGCCCTCCCTGACCCAGAGCCTCGCCCTGATCTCTGCCTCCACGCTGCGCCGCCTAACCCCCACACTCCTAACCAGGGAGGTACCCCGGGGCCCCGCGCCCACGTCCTGTTAAAGACCCGCCCTGTGTGTGCATGTCTGCCGCCCGACGTCTGTCGTTCATTGGCCGCGAGCGTGACCCTGACGATATCGGTGACGGAACGCTACTCAGACTCTGGACTAACCGCATGGGTTTGTTCTGTTAAGTTGAGCACCTCACAAGTTGGAGGTTTAGACCAGCCTCGTTGTTGAATGTGGTGTCGCCTGTCATGCGAGGTGGATATGCAAGTAGGAGGCTAAATCGGCGCTAACGACCGCATTATCTACATGGCAAGGGTGAAATGCGACCGGTGCTTGTGTTCTAGTTGGTTCCTTTGACGGTTTGCCATCACGCCTTACAGAAGTCTGCCTGTCACGCCCTAGTCTTTACTAATGGAGACGCATATCTAACATAGATCAAAAGTGGGCTGCTTGCATGTTTAGTTTTTCCTCCTTTGCCTGTTTCGATGCCTGTAGATTGCCTGACTGGATTTCTGTGGTGTTTTCAGTGTGAAACGATTGGCGCACCTGAAGTCTGTACCCACAGTTGGACAACTTTTCAAAATAGTATATTTCACAGGACTAGTCTTGTTCTTTCTAACAAATACTCTCTTTCTGGAGCTCAATCAGTATACTGTAGCTCCAATGCCTCCGTTTCCTCAAGCTCGAAAAACACGACTCCATTATTTGGTTCTACGTTCAAAGTTGTCTGGTGGGTTCAAACTGACGAAGGACACATTGAATGCTCGACTAAAACCTTTTTGTGGTTTCTCATTCCCATGATCAGTATCACACATTGACGCTGTATAAATCCCCCGTTCATTTCATGCTACTGTGTTTTGTCTGTCTCGTTTTGTCTTTCGTCCTTCCACCCCACAGGTGTTCATCCACTCGTGTCTGGCTGCCCCTCTTTCTCTTCCTGTTGCATGTGTTTACCTTCTACTAACTCGCCCCGTTCCCTCATGCATGCGTTGTCTGCCTGTTTTCCTGCCTGCCTGCATCTCTGTCCCTAACCCTCTGTCTGTACAAAGGGCTCTGTCCTCATCCGTAGCTCAACATCGCCCCCTAAGGGAGAAACGTTGTAGCCCATTAAAAGCAGCAAAACGGTGTAAAAACCGCCGGGTCTGTATGTGGTGGGATTCAGCTAATTGTATCTCAGTGCAGGGTCTGAATGGCCCACCGCTGTAAGCCTGACACGGCATGGCGCGTGTACAATAGAGGACTGTGTTGGATGTGTGCACTGTATATTGGTTAGTGGCCAGGCTGACAAAGGGCTTTGGGGCTAGGTGTGCAGGGACCCTGGCACGCCCACTCTAACACTGGTGTCTGACAATGCTGGACTAACTCTTTTGTTGTTCTTTGAACCTTTTTAGAAGAGGGGGTTAACATGCCAGTCATGGCACGTCACTAAAATACATTTGGCTAACCGCCTGACAGTTGGGGCCACGCACAGCACTCCACAGTACACAATTTTAGTTTTGAAATGAGTTGGCTGTTTCAGAAGTCTCTCTCCAAAAAAAGTTAAAAAGAGAATACTCTGTCCATGAGGCCCCACCAGTGTTCAGACTTGACTGCGGTGCGTGGTGGAGGGAGGCAACATTTTGTAAGTCGTACGTACACGATAGTGGGTCACCGTGTGCATTGCACCCAGGTATTGTTGGGTGGTGGTGTGGTTTCGTTTTGAGTGGAGGTGCTTCGTTCGTGTGTGTGTGTGTGCGCAAGCATCGCGTGTGTGTGTGTGTGTGTGCCGTCCAAGGTTGTTGGGCAGCGTCAGGGGCCTGCCTGGCTGACGAGGAGCCCATCATCACTGCCGTAGAGGAGTCCATCTACATGCAGCTCTCTGTGGAGCTCTCTGTGCACCTGCACAGGTAACACACATGCCAGATGGGTTAGTCCCCACAGGACTATGAAGGGTGTGTGTGTGTGTGTGTGTGTGGGGGGGGGGGATGAGGATGTACTTGGGCTTTAGCGGGCCGCTGTTTGTAAGTAGAGTGTGGCTATGCTTTAGTCGAACAAGTGTGTCTTACGTGAAGCCCGGGAATATTTCCAGGAACATTTCCAGGGAGTCCATACAGTCAAGTTCATGGTCATTTTATAGTCGCATTTATTTCCTGCGATTCTTTACATTACATCGGTAGTAAGTTAAAAGTTTCTGTCAATAGCCTATGGCTGAGTTTGCTTGCTTTATTGTTGCGCTGATGTGGAAAGTCTGGTCTGGTCTGCTTTGGTGTGACATGTTCTAGTCTGGTATGTTCTGGTCTGGTCTGGTGTGTTCTGGTTTGATGTGGTCTGGTCTTGTGTGGTGTGTTCTAGTCTAGTCTGCTTGTAAAGAGGACTGGTGCGCAAATTGGAGAGTGTGTGAGAGTCTAGTGAATTTACATTTTAGTGTGTGAATCCAGTATTTTTTCCCCTCAGCTTTACATGTACTTACTCTTTGTATGTGCAGTTCACATCTCGCAGGTTTCTTCCAAGCTTTCTCTAAGCCTCTTGCTCAGATACTTCTCCAGTCGTGGTTAGGATATTTCTGTCTGCCCTGTGTCTGAGCTGAAGTAGCCACATGATCAAATAGAGGACTTTTACAAACCAAACACTACCCTATTCTGTGTTTCTATATATATTTTTTTTGTCCATTTCCAAAATAGTTCTGCTTTCGCCTTAAGGACGCAACCTAACAACCCAGCCCTCATCACCCCTCCCCGTTCATCTTGTCTCTGGTCCATCTATCTCTTCGCCCCCTCTGTTCTCTGTGATCCTATCATTGTCAAGTCTGGGCCAAATGACCAACCAAAGAGCACGTTCCTATCATCACCTCCTCTCACCAGGAGAGGAAATACCCTCTCTTAGTTCCTGTGTGTTTCTTCTGAGGTCATTTAAGGAAGTTCCCAGCAAACTGTGACTTTGGTTTGCCATTTTGTCGACAGACCCATTTGTTGAAAATCATGTTTTGATTTATACTGATCTGCTTCCTCCTCCTTCTGTTTTTTTTCTCTCTGTCTCTCTGTCTGTCTCTTTCTCAGACACATGGCTCAGGTGGACCTAAAGAGCTCTACGTTCTGGCTGAGGGCGAGCGTGGGCGCCACCGTGTGTGCGGTGCTGGGCTTTGCCATGTACAGAGCTCTCCTCAAACAACGATGATCAGCCGCCAGACATGAAGCGACTAATCCCGCCCTCCCACCCCGTGGTCCCTAAGCCCTGTTGCCCCCCCCCCCTTTCCTCCATGGATGACAAAATGCCCAACCATTGTCCTGCCCACCTGAACCATAGCCCTTCTCCAAAGGAGAGAACAAACAAGAGAAATCATAGATGCATTTTATATATTTGAAACTGAACCGAGTGTCATTTTGCAACTATATGTCTGTTTTTTCCGGGGTTCTTTTTTTTCCTTTTTTTTGGGGGGGGGGGGGGGGGGGGGGGGGGGGGGGGGGGGGGGGGGGGGACATCAGCTCACTACCGTCAAATCGGTCACAGACTATCTGGGATCTTTGGCTCTTGTCTAGTCATGGGGGTTTTCCCTGGTCAGACAGTACTAGCAGTAGTTGCTGGTTGTTTTTTAAGGACATAGTCACATAACCCGGCTTTTTTTCTCAGGTCAGTATTAGCTAGCTGGTCATATCCAGGCCAGAGAGAGCAGAGGGCAGCCGCACTCAGAACCCACTTCAAAAGGGACTGAACAACATTGTTTATAGTTATGTATGTATATATTATATTACCAGGGTACTACTTAGGAGTACCTGACGAGAACACATTAAGAACAAAAGCTTGCCACAGTGAATGAAGGGTTCAGCTCCTCACCCAGGCTGCACAACAGGGTCGTCGTTCATCAAAGCCATTTTCAACGTCAAAGAAGTCATGGGTTTCTGTGCACATTTCACCTGTATTAATTTATTAACCTTATTTTGTGTGTCTGTTTGAACAGTTTGCTCATCGTCGCATGAAGCACATGCAGCTGCAAGGGACTTTGTATTTTCCATGTATTTTTGTATCTAGTATTATCAAAGCCGTCTCCACCATAAATGTCAATCCTATGCTTCTTGGGTTTTTATTTTCCGCTTTTGAGATAGTTTTTGCCTCTTATATTTTTATGAAGTTAGACACTACTGTCGAGCCTGTAGAGAGGATTCTGTTATTAACAGCCATTCTGTGCACCTTTCCCAGCCTGAACCATGGAACTGTTTATTCTCAGCACTGAGTTTTCCAACATTTACAATAAAGAACTGTGTGATCTGAAAGTGTGTCTCTGAGTATGTATATGAATAAGCTTGTGTGTATTTGTTTGATTTCTCATCAAGTCAGATGGCTGAGCGGTGAGGGAGTCGGGCTAGTAATCAGAAGGTTACCGGATTGATTCCCCGCCGTGCCAAATGACGTTGTGTCCTTGGGCAAGGCACTTCACCCTACTTGCCTCGGGGGGAATGTCCCTGTACTTACTGTAAGTCGCTCTGGAAAAGAGCGTCTGCTAAATGACTAAATGTAAATGTAAGTCCTCCACCTTTAAAGTACCCCTAGGAGAAACACACAAACTCTTTTGAAATGCCATGGATTCAATAACTAGTTGAACTACAGTCCAACAATGACACTATTCTTGGTAGTTTTTCAGTGGGTTTATATAGAGTAAATGGAGACAAAGGATTGTATGTGTGATGGAATAGAGAAGTGAGTGGAGGATGGTGATGCATCCCTGCTCTCTGCTGCTTAGAGGAGGAAGTCAAGCCAACTCTCAGAGAGGCACTCAACCACAACTAACAACACGTTTTGGATTTAGTCTAGTTCTAATCCAAATCAATGGCAGGGAAATATCTGCTTCACGAAGGATTCTTAAAGAAGAGGAAAGATATTCTGGTAAGAAATTTAACGTTCATGTTTATTGGAATCGGTACTGTTATCTGTGACTACGATTACAACTGTACAACTGTAAAGTAAACATAATCTGGGATAAAGATTTTTCATTGGAGATTTCATGCAGTATATACACAAATGTTTTTACCGGATGGTATTGAGCAGAATTTAGTATTGTTGACCCATTAATACTGTACACTGCTGAAAATCTTTTTTTTATTATCATGTGTTAGAAGTTGACGTGGGCAACATACTGGTTCAGGCTCCAGAACACAACACTATTCTTCTACACTAAAAAAGATGGAAGTGCCGTAAGTAGGACCCCGGGATTCTGGAACAGGGCTAACAGCTTAACCAGTGTAAATGTTTGAGGGTTTTGGACCTGTGCTGCATTTAGTAGACGAGATTGCTTCGTGAATTAAGGATTTGGTTTCATATCCTTCACAGATGCACCTCAGAGGGCTCTACTACATCTACACTGTGAGTCCCACAGCTCTTTCTTCCACAAAAGGAAATAAAACCATCCATAGGCTGGTGCTTGACTTTGGCATTTTGATTTCATTCACATTTGTTATTGACATTATTGATAAGCCTTTCATGTCGGGGCAGGTGCAGTCTGTCCGTGAGGTCCAGAAGGAGGGGACAAAGCACTTTGTGTTTGAGATCACCATGACGAATGGGAGAAAGAAAGTGCTGGTGAGTGTCACTCATGGTCGCACCGGTTCCAGTTCATCTTCACAGCAAACACAGGGTTTGTCTGGTTGTGGGGCTGCTTTCTCTTAGGATGTTGCCTTTCACTCGGAACTAACTGGGACAGAATAACCAATAATACAAACACCAGTTTCACAGTAATTTATTATTTATATTTCGGGACAAGATTTGTATTAATTTGATTAAATTTGTATATGTAACGTTAACATATTAGGTTATGGTTAGAGTAGGGTTTTGGTTCAAGTTTGGTGTAAGAGTAGTGAGCACAGAAGCTAAACTGTAAACCTACACTTAAACTAAATGTGACTTTCCACATTTGACCTTCCACACCGTGTGTGTCTGCAGGCTGCAGAAACGGCTGCTCTGAGGACGGAGTGGATCCGTCACCTCTGGAGGGCGATGCACCTGACCTCTCCAGGGGGCACTGACCCTGGCAGCTCATGGTAACATTACTGTTCAGTCCCCATCTGCTCTTATATGCTGAACCAGACAACATTTGTGTAGAAGAGGTACTTTACTGATACCCATGGAGAAATAAAATAAAAACTAATGAGCGGTAATGTAATGTGTGTATATTACCCCATGATTGTATCATGTTTTTACTCCATGTCCAGCCCTGTGTATGGACATTATTTTGTATGTATTTATTTCTCTTATTGTGTTTGTATATCCCGTATTTTATATTGCCAATCTGTTTTTTGTTACTCCAATGTGTTACAACTACCATGGATAATAGTTTGACATGATTAGTGTGACCTGTGTCCAGTTCGCCGATTTCACTAAGCTTGCTTACCTCAACTGCTCCAAACATAAATGGCTATGGATTTGGTTTATTCAAGAGCATCTGTTTTGAACTTCTGCCAAAACATTTTGTGTTTCAGGCAAGAGGAGTGTGACTGCATCTATGACTCTCCAGTCTCTGCCCATCCACTCTCCTGTCAAGACCAGGACCAGGACCAGGACCAGGACCAGGACCAGGACCAGGACCAGGACCAGGACCAGGACCAGGACCGGCACCGGCACCGGGACCGGGACCGGGACCGGGACCGGGACCGGGACCGGGACCGGGACCAGGACCAGCACCAGGACCAGGACCAAGATCAGGACCAGGACCAGGACCAGGACCAGCACCAGCACCAAGACCAAGACCAAGACCAAGACCAAGACCAAGACCAAGACCAGGACCAGGACCAGGGCCAAGATCAGGACCAGCACCAGCACCAGGACCAGGGAAACTGGAGCCTGTCAGTGTCCTCCTCTGAGGGTCTCAGCTGTGAGGAGGCCATTTACCAGAACACCATCTCATCTCATATTTCATTTTCTGATGAAAGGAACCACCACTGGAGGCTCGATCTGCCAAGGGGGAGTTGTGAACAGACAACAGAGGTGGTGGAGGGAGTCTATGATGTTCTACCTGCCAGAAATTGTGAGTTCTACTTTTATGATCTCTCACTTGACAGAAGTGGAAGGTTGCATTTTTATCCAGTAAACTATTGTGTAGAGATGTCAAAATCTTCATGCAGTTGTTTTTAATAAGTCGGTTGAATTGTATTCCTTTTGCAGCTTCGTATCAAATTAACCAATCTAGACCAGACATGACACAGCGAGAAAGCCTCTATGATGTGCCTCTCAACAACAGACGGGCCAGTGAGCGCCGAGGTGAGAAACCCAGTATGACAGACATTTCTTACAAAAACATTCAGAAGGTTTTAACTGTCACAAGCCATGGTGGCTACTTGCAAAGCCATCCATGCATCTGTGCTTCCCTCCTCAGCATACAGAGCAGAGGTTACTGAGAGTGTCTATGACGTGCCAAATTCCTTACTGAGGAAAAAGTCTGAATACACATCAGGTAGATTCTTTTAATGTTGTTTTTTCTGTTTACTTCAATCCCAACTGCTTAGATTCAGTCACTCCAGATTTATTTTCTATTTCGCTTCCGAAACCTATTCCACTCACATTATGTAAAAAAGTAATCTCTTAGAATGCTTATTAGTTAATTAATTACAATGTATATGTATTTTTTTCATCACACAATTGGGCCCCTGAAGAGGTCAGTGGTCTTTAACCACTGATCAATTAAACACAACTAATGATTACTTTATTACTTTTATACTATTTGTAATGCTCTGAATATAATAAACAATGTTTGAATACCCTGCTATATTAGCTCATGAGAACATGGAATGTCAGGGCCATTTCTAGGAACAAATATCTAAAGACTAAACAAACGCTATCTAGCACCATGAATGTTGATGTCACCCCCTAACATTTAGTAAAAACCTCCCATATTGTGATACTATTTAACTGCCCTTCATTTTTGTATTCTTTGTCCAGTCTTCTGTGATACTCAACTTGAGTGTATCAGACAACTGCACCTAATATATATGTAATAAATACGTTGATTTTGTCTTAAACTATTTCGCCCTTGCGTACCCTATCCACTTACTCTTTTACCTACAGTTTTACCAGGGTAGTATACAATACATACTAAAACATATCTCTCTCTCTCTCTTTGCAGAGCCCCACTCTGGGAAAGAGCCACAGGCTATAGGACATCTAGAGGACATGATGGCCTGCCTGCGAGTAGACCGTAGACCCAGTGGGGGAAGGCCTGGCGGACCAGGGAGGAATGCTATGTGAGGCCAGAGGGAGGAGGGTCTGTGGAGCCCCACACGCTAAAACACTTCTATGGCCCCCCATCTTTGGCCTGGGCTGGACGAACAACCGTGTGCTCTTAAATTCTGATTTGTGGCATGTGTAGCTCTTATGCTTTTTTTATATGGAAGCAATGTCAATTTTTATCATCTCAGATCTGAATCAAGGGAATTTTGTTGCATTGGATTTCAATAGAGACAAAGCACAAACACGGAACCATATTATTATTATTACCTTTTAATTACACAAGCAACCGAAGAGATCATACATTTTGTATTGAAGAGATTAATGGAGGGCATTCAAATCCACAATAACAGGTTTGTCAGGACAGTCCCAGCATGGTCTACTGCAAATGTAAACAGACCGAACACCTCGTTCACGTTCAGATAAAAATTACTTACTGACTTATGTAGGCTAATATGCCGGCCAACATGGCAAACTCACCTGATAAGAGTAGAGGAGGTAGTCAGGGAAAAATTGATGCCATTTCACATTAACAGTCTTTATTTCACAATGATATTTATTATACACAAGACTGACCTCAATAGTACTGGAGTGAGTGTTACTTAGCGACAGAACACAGCCCATTCAACTATGCAATCCTTTGCATGAGGCAAAACATGTGTCGACACAATATCTGCAAAGACCAATGTCAACTGGAGAAGGATCTCTCTCTTTGCACCAGTACATTTGGTAACATTGGATTGAGTTAGTTTGGGAAGTCCAACATTGCATTTATCTAAAGAATTTAACAGGGTTGAATTTGAGAGGGAACAATTCCTGCTCTGTCCCATACATCCATGATATATTATGCTGCACTGGAGACTTTCCATGTAAGTGGTTGAAGCATTTTTATATACCGGTACACTGACTTGAACATTGTATAACGTACATAGATTAAAATGACAAATGAAATATAATAGGCATCACTCATACACAGTAGCAGCCATATTTGTACAAGATGTAGTGTGAATTGATGAATTCATTTCAAATGTTAGCAGGTTTGTAAGTGATTTGTGTTGTTCTACAATAAAGCAAGCTTGCAGCACAATACCCATATGTAAACTAGATACTCACAAATAATAACTAAACACTTAATAATATAAGGCAAACAAATTATTTATAGTTAAGTGTGTTAATTTACATCCGTGAAAGTCTTTATTTTATCATAATTTACTGGTTACTTGTGTAGATGCAGAACTGTTTTGAGTGTTGAGTTTTTAGAGTTATTGTTGAATCCAGCAACAACTTACTTGGTCCATGATTTTAGACATTTTCGTTGACATTGAAGGTAAAAATTCTCATTTACCAGGATGACACCAGCTACCTTACCTTGACAGGAGAAAGCATACATGCAGAACTTCATAGAGACAGTGGAAAGTGCCATAGGTAGTTACACAAGGACAAGTCAATGAAAAGCACTCTCGAGGTTAAGGTTGGCATCAGACTGAAGGGAACTTAATGCACGTGACATCGCCGCCCTACAGGCTGGGAGGAGTACACGCGGGTGGCATTGACGCTAGCGTGCGGGGGCGCCCTGCGGGGCCTGCTCAGTGAGGAACTCGTCCAGCACGCGGATGATGCTGCAGGCCTCGGGGAAGCCGGCGTGCTCGGCTCGGGCGTTCTGCAGCAGCACGTCCCCGTTACCACAGCCCTGCAGGAACAAGCAGCAGCGGAACAGAGCGTAGTGACTCATCTCAGCCTGCCGGATGAACCGCTTCAGACTGTTCATGTCCTGGATGGCCTGGAGGTGGGATCGGGGGGCAGAGAATGGTGGGTTAAAGACTATGTAGACGACAGGTGCCAATAGGACTGAGACCCTGTTTAGGACCCTGTTGAAGGATCTGTGGGAAGTATGTGATGGTGCTTATCTAGCGTGCATCTCTCTACCCACCTTGAGTTTGAAGTTCTCCAGGATCTGTCGGAGGAGGAAGGGGTTACAGCGCTCTGCTGCGTTCAGGAAAGCCTGGATCCATTCATCACAGAAGCGGTTACTGACTGTGGGGAAAAAGAGGACGAGACCGCGTTGCTACGGCGTGTGTTTGAGAGGCGTTTAAGTCACACTACACACCTGTGTTGGGCCATGTGTGTGTGTGTTTCAGAGAGGCAGCACTACCCATCTGTTGATAGGCACTTCTCAGGCATATGAATGTATGTTTGTGGTTAACCACACAGGGAGTCAGATGGCTGAGCGGTTAGGGAATCGGGCTATTAATCAGAAGGTTGCCGGTTCGATTCCCCGCCACGCAAAATGAGGTTGTGTACTTGGGCAAGGCATTCACCCTATTTGCCTCGGGGGGTATGTCCCTGTACTTACTGTAAGTCGCTCTGGATAAGAGCGTCTGCTAAATGACTAAATGTAAATGTAGCCAGACAGTCCCACCCACCGGTGTTGGAGAGTGTGGGGGGGCTGGTGGAGCAGTCTATGGTCAGGTCGGTGGGTGGGTCCTCTGAGATGGCTTTACACAGGGAGGCCGTGGTGTTGTCTTCCTGGACTAAACCCTGAAGACTGGCGGCCTTGATGAACCTGACAACAAGACACAGCAAAGGGTTGCAGGCGTCAGCGCTGTTATGACAAGGTGCTTACACTTGTGAGTGTAATTAGACGTAGGGTGTTGGAGTTTAGTACATATGTATTTTGAGTGTGTAGTGTTGGGGTATACTATAATAGAGTTAGAGTACAGTAACCGCTTTAGAGTTGAGTACTGTAACTCACCTGGCCACATCAGCTTTGGTCCTGTCATCTGTGTTAATGACGTCCACAGGTGTGTGACTCAGAGCCTGTAATAAAATAGCATAGTGCAGTGAGCAATGTCAAATCTGGCACTGCTGTATACAGTTGTAAAGTGTCACCTCAGCCTTGACATGGACCATTTCCTCATGCCTTTCCACTCATGTCCACTGTGTAAACACACCAACAACAAGTTTGGTAGGAGGTGAAGTGATCTGTGTTGAAACTGGGTGAACCCTTTGCATTGTGACGGATGGAAACAATCCAGTAGATGTTTTGAGATGCGATCATGTGATTGTCCACTATTGTTTTCACTTCCTTGTTCACATTTGTTTTGGCAACCCGCACTGTAGTTCGTTTTGTTGAATCAACGGCAAGGGTATGGAAAGAAATGCAGGGTGACAAGAGGGCTCCAAGAGTAGTGGAGCAGAACTCCAATGACTCATCTTGGGTTATCTTACGGTCACTTACATGAGCTACGACAGGGGGCTAATGGTGACTCACGGCATGTAACAGGAAGCTGATGCTTCCTTGGACCAGCTGAACCACTCTGTGCATGTGCATGACGGACTCCTCGTACCACCTGCTCAGGTAAGGCCGCACTTCTGTCTCCAGATTCTGCAGAGAGGAGGTGGGAAGATGAGCGACCTAACACAACCAAAAAACAGATAGGGCACTGGCATTGTGTTGCTGTTTACTGTACCTCTGGGGTCTGTAGGCTGCTCTGTAGGCCTTGCACGTATTTGTCCAGCTCCAGTCTGAATGTATGAGCCATTAAGGGAAGCATTGACTCTGACCATTGATTCCATCATCAGTTGTATTTTGGTCTTCAGTCAAACGTATTGAATCCACAGAACCACCAATGTCTATGAGCCTGTGAAGGATATAGGTTGAGGCCTTTCTCCGACCCTCCCATGAGACACACGACATAGCCGTTTCCGTCAGCGTCAGGCTGTTCAGGGGACCTCTCTTGCTCCAGGAGGCAGCAGTAGCAGCCCACAGCCTGCTCCGGAACACTGGGGAGGGGCACCAGGTCATATCATTAGAGGAACATCCATGGCTTCAGTATCCTTACACATGGATCATATGCACTGTAAAGTGAATATAGGGACTGATTTGGAATGCGGACCCAAGTAGGACATCACCTGAGCTCCACTGTGTGTGTGGAGGGGGGTGGGGGTGGGGTATTACCTGAGCTCCACAGTGGCGATGTTGCCCATGCCCCCCAGCAGGGCTCCTTTGCTCAGCCTCCGCGAGATGTAGCATCGCAGCTCAGGCTCCGCCTCCGATGGCAAGCTGCTATCTACTAGTGTCAGACTGTGGGAGGGGCAAGAGTTAGTTACTATGAGTTAGCGGGCTGCCATGGCCAATGAGGTGGAGATGAAAGGCAGCCGATGGTAAAAAGCCACATCCACACCATGGCTAGATACAGAGAGAGCAAGTCTCCCAGTTCCTTTTCTGAGTCGCAGAGTGTACTGTTCTTATTATAAACTCCAAAAGAGGTAAGTAGGTAGACTTTGTGACTCAGTACAGCCATTACACCAAAAGCAGACAAGACACAGCTCTGTCGTTGATTGGATTCCAGCAGCCCGATGGATACACCAAAGCACGACACTGAAAGCCACAAAAGTACGATTACTACAGCGACGAGAGCCTTTGGTTACCTAAAGTCCTCCTGACTGGTAGTGGACTCTGTTCTTCTCTGGCTCCAAGCCACATTGTCTCCAGTTGCCTCAGATCTAGACAATCGATAGTTAACTCACGACTTGGTGGACATTGGAAAACAAATGGCCTGCACTGTGTGCAGGTCAGAGGTTGTGTCACATTTTGGACGTTGTAAATGCATGTTTGTGTCTTGACAGACCAGCCAACTTGAACTATTGGCATTATTTGAACATGCAAGCCAAATAAAACAGACAATGTATTACAATATTCTCATTTGTACTACTGTTGCACATCCGTCTTTTAATTGATCGGAGTTATAAAAAACGATTCAATAGGGAGTCTATGAAGACAAATGTACACACATACCTTTAGCTCTGAATAAGACGTGTGCATGCATAACCTTTGCACATATTGGACCAAAAGCTACTAGGCTGCACAGATGAAATATGCTAACATAACCTATAAGATAACTCGATGTAACTTGATAGCAAATTGGCCTAGCAATCCTAGTTTGCTGAGCATCTGATTACCTGGTGCCTTGGTAAAGGTAAATGGTGTAGTAACAGTTCAGTTGTTTTTGATTATATCCTGTTATCTCTTCATTGTCAAAATCATCCTTTTCGTCCACGTCAATTGAATCCTGAAAGGAGGAGGTCTGAGAGGTAAACATTATTCTTTGACACGTAACGCTAGCTTCAAGAAATATTGTGGAATGCCGTTTGATATTTGTAGGACGCAGGTTTAGACCGGAAAAAATAATACACACATAATGATTGTGGAAAGACTACGAAGAGGTGTTGCAGTGAATTACACTCTTATCCACTCTTTAGTAGATCAGTGATTGGAGTCGGCCATGCGCACTGACTTTCAATATGTCCGTCCCTTTTCATGATCCGTAATTTGATTGCTACGTACTCTTAAAAGTTCCGGACCTATGCAAATATTTGTTATTCTCTAATGATTAAGCATATGGTGATGCTAAGTTTTTCAGTGTAGTCACTGAATGTGTATGTATTGCTTTCAACGACACATTGAAAATAGATAAATACAAATATATTTATCTTAACAGCAATCATGCCCCGATGCCTTGTGGGATGTTGTAGGACTGGTGTACTGTACTGTACGCCATCTTCTGTTCTGTAATCAGCTGTTGTTCTTGTTGTTAGTACAGCAGCTAGCCCCCTGCTTGTCACCTGTAATATAGGATAAACATGGGACGAAAAAAGAAAAAGCAGATGAAGCCGTGGTGCTGGTATCCTTTACCTTTATTCATAATTCATATGTCTCGCGTATATTCTTTTAAGTCGTCGGAATATCCTTCCATAATAACCTCGGATCCACACATGGCAGATGAGTTAGCACTTGTTAGCTAGTTAGCTACTCTAGCTGGAAAAGGGACGGTAATTGATTCATACTGTAAATGCACTGTACTGTAGGTCTGTTGTTTAACAGCAAAATTGTGTGGTTGAGTAGATCAGATATCTAACAAATAACGTACACGGTCAGCATCCCAGCCCCATGTGTGACTCATTCAATGTTTTGGAAGTTGCACGGATGAGACAGTCCGACACGTCTGAACTAACGTGTATGTACAAAAATTGATTTCAACCGTTGTTTTAACTACTGTTAACAATTAACTATACTGATACAGTATCTTCTTATTTCCTGAACTATGAATAACAGGTATTGTAACAGAGATTTTGATGATGAAAAGATTCTCATCCAACACCAGAAGGCCAAACACTTCAAGTGTCACATATGTCACAAGAAACTCTATACTGGACCAGGGTTAGCCATTCACTGTATGCAGGTCAGAATGTCAAATGTTGTTATCTAAACCTATCCCAAGCTCCTCTTTAAAGTTCAAGTTGTTGCTTATGTGATGAATAAAAACGCATGCAGTAAATACAGTCGGATGTCATTGAGTTTATAACGGCTGTTTTTGATGTTGACCCTGATGTAGGTACACAAAGAAACAATTGATGGAGTCCCCAATGCCATACCTGGAAGGACAGACATTGAGCTGGAGATCTACGGCATGGAGGGTATCCCAGAAAAAGACATGGAGGAGAGAAGGAGAGTCCTTGAACAGAAAACCCAAGGTATAAAAAAAACAAAAACACAAACAGCAATCGCCATGACGAGGATGATCTAACACTTACATGCTTGCTTCCATTCTCATGAGATCTGTTGACGTGTGTAGCGTGTGACTGTGTGACTAAACGCATGTGCTGTGTGTTTCGCACAGAGAGTCAGAAGAAGAAGCAGAACCAGGACGACTCTGATGAGTATGAGGAGGATGAAGAGCCTGGCCCCTCCTTCCAGCAGCCAGCCGCCCAGCCCCAGACAGGATACATCCCACCTGCGACCCAGCCTGGCATGCCCCCGGTCCACACTGCTCCAGGGATGCCCCCTGGCAGCTACTCAGGTAGCCCATCACCTACAGATAGACACAGGTTGCTGGTAGAATGAGAAGCATTGACTTACCATTAGGCTCACTTACACTTAAACAACGTTTTGTACATCTATATATTTTGTATTATGATTATCACAGATAATATTCCTGTCTTAGGAATGCCCCCAATGATGCCAGGTGTGCCACCTATGATGCCAGGGATGCCCCCTGTTATGCCAGGCATGCCACCAGGGTGAGTGTTTATTGAGTCCAGTTGATACTAACTCTTTGGCAAGTCATTTTGATATCTGTTCTCTCAACAGTAAGTCAATTAATTTCTCCTCTCTGGTCTTCAGGATGATGCCAATGGGTAGAATGATGCCTCCAGGTCCAGGAATGCCCCCAATGATGCCAGGCATGCCACCAGGTACCACACACACACACACACACACACACACACACACACACACTCAACCTCCCATCATCATTTCACCTAAGATAAAGTGAGAAAGTGTACGTATAGCGAGTGAAATCTAACCCTGACTCTGCGTGTTCGTCTAGGGATGCCACCTCCAGTGGGGCACCGCCCAGGAATGCCCCACATGCCCCAGGGCCCCCCCACCACAGGCCCTGGCATGCTGAACAGACCTGCCATGCCAGCTGCCTCTGCCCCCCCCGCCCAGCCTGCCGTCACCAAACCCCTGTTCCCCAGCGCAGGACAGGTAAGGAATAATGCTGTGGTGTTGGGTGAACACACCTTTGTAAGCACACTGACATGTTGATGCGCAAAAAAAAGTGGTATATACTGCTCGTGCTCTCATCGTAGTGAGTGCCGTGCCATGCATGTCTTTGACATCGGCGTGGACTAAATATATAGAGTTAAGTCTATCCCCCCCCCCAGCTCTTTCTCAGTAATATTTCTACTCTGTGCTCTTGTCCCCCTGTGCTACAGATGGGGACACACGTTCCGAGCACAGCAAGTACAAGCACAGGCCTGTCGAGTGCAGACTCTCAGTCTGCCTCCTCCAAAGCTCAATTCCCTAGCTCTGCGCAAGTACGCAGCTCACTGCCCGCCGCCCCGCCTGCCTGGCACGCTTTGTGAATCTAGTGCTTCAGGAAATACACTGTTGGGACAGCAACCAAAAACACATCTTCCTTTTGCGCATAAAGATGTAGATGGCTTGTTCATTTTTTAATGCCATAAAGCAACTTTCCCTTATGAGAGTGGGATGCTTTCGACTGTCAGCTGCAGTAAAAACATTTCTTTTTAATGAGTCGTCAGTCAGTGACAATGCAGTTCCCCCCCCCCCCCCCCCCCCCCCCCCCCCATTACAAATCTGCATAATTTTCATATCACTGGACTCATCTTGTTTTCATCCGCAATCAGTGTAAACATGCCGATGTGTACAGTAGAAGAATATTTGACGGTTGTTTTCAAGAGCTGGCACAAGTGTGGAAAACACAGCATGTTGTATGAATTTGAATCCTGTTCCCTTTCCTGCCATAGCTCATTTGCATCCCTCCCTCACTCTCTCTCTCTCTGTTTCCAGAGTCAGCAGGCCGTTCCAGGGTCTGACTTCAAGCTCCACAGTGGCCCCACTACCCCCTCTGAGCCCTCCAAGCCCACTTTCCCAGCCTATACTCAGGCCTCTGCCACGGTGGGCAGCCCCAGCCCTGGAGGCATTGTCTCCAAACCCCCCTCTACAGTGACCAGTGGGCCTGCCACCCTCACCACCAGCAGTGCCACCAGTAAGTTGATCCACCCCGATGAAGATATCTCACTGGTAAGTGGCCCATCAGAACCGTGACTTCATTTCACATAGATTGGCAGCAACTAAGCAAACACAAGCCAATTATGTTTTGATTATTGTTATCATGGCCGTTTTGTTGTATTATTGTTGTGCAGATCTTACGTATTGAATGAGATGTTGAACATTGGATGTTTTCGTGTGTATTCAGGGTCTAACTTTCCCGTCTTCCTTCTCTTTCCGTCTGGTAGGAAGAGTTGAGAGCCCAGCTGCCACGGTACCAGCGTAACATCCCCCAGCCAGGCCACGTCCCGGTAGCCTCCCCCCCTGGAGGACCCATGATGATCCCCCAACAGCCGGGCCTGAGACACCACCTGCATGGTATGCTTCAGCTGCTGCTGGTCGATGGTGGTGCTACTGTACATTCTGACATCCTTGTATTAATTGGAGTGAATACGGTGTTCAATTCTTCTGGCCAAATTAGACATTATAGCAGTTTGCATTGGGAGTCTTGAGATTTTGAAATGGTCTTGACAGTGATAGCAACACTGATCTGAGTTTGAACCAACCAACAAACCGTCTATCTCCCTCCAGGCCAGTACGGAGGCCCACCCCAGGGAATGCCAGGTTACATGCCAGGAGGCATGCCCCCGTATGGGCAGGGCCCCCCCATGGTGCCCCCTTACCCAGGAGCCCCCCTACGGCCCCCAATGGGCATGAGGCCCCCCGTCATGTCCCCTGGAGGCCGCTTCTGAGGCCCAGTCAACACACCGCTCTAGGTTTGGACATTCAACCCTTTTTCTCATGTCCCCTTCTGCTTCTAGCCAAAACCAGTAATGGTAAACACACATTCTACCGGGTCTATGAAGAAGAGACATACATGAAAAACAGCAGACAGAACAACAACAAAAAAACACATTGCATGGGACTTTATTATTTACACTGTAAGTTAAGCTGCCTAGACTAAGAACCGTTGCAAATCACTCTCTTCTGTGGCTTTTTCTTCTCATGTTCCATTTAGGTGTGTAGAAGTATAGTAGATATGGTTCGTATTATATTGAAGGCCCTGGAGTTACATGAGCAGTACCCATCTATATCAAGGCAAGTTTACGTAAAATACATTACACTGTTTGCATTAGAATCAGTGAGGCCTTCACAGCACACATAGGTGCTGTTGGACTTTGCGTCCCCAACATTGCTTGGTGAGGGCTTCAGATGGCGTTCTATTCATTCACTGTGTTCATGTAGGCTATGTTTTCTCCCTGACCTCCATCTTGAATGCTACGTTAACCCTACATATAAAGTAACCCTATAGGCTCATGTGAACGGGTTCATGTAAATGTTATGAAATTGTATTGGAATAAAATGTGCAGAAACCTTATGACTCTTCATTTGTGACCGGAGAAAGGTTTGTACCCACCAGGTTTGTACTCTGATAGTGGACATCACTCAATGTTTAATCATTTGATGTATTATGAATGGTGTTCATACCTTCTCAACTCAACTGAAGTCATGCATCTGTGTAAAACATTGACCCTGTTTCTGCTGATGATCTTTGAATGATAATCTATTATAGCATTTCAGTCAGTGTGATATCAGTCATGCACTCCCCAGAACAATCTTGGCTTTTTCCAACGGACTGTTAAGCGCTCAGAGGACATGCTAGTGTATTGTAATGAGTGCTTCTGGGTGGCACTGGCTGTCCTGCTAAACCAAGGATTTCTCTTCTCCCTGTAGCAATGCCCTGGGTGGGGGACTGTCTGAGGCCCTGCCTCAGTGTAGCCCTGGTTCAGCCTGAGGCAAGTCTCACTGTTTTCTGTCTTTTCATTTACACCAGGGGCCCTCACAGCTTAGCATTGGCTGTTGGATCTCCATGTCCCCAAACTTGCAGCAAGTTTGGTGAAGGCCCTTGTTCTGTTCAGTGAGGCAACACACACTGCTCAGGCACAGCAGACTGGCAGAAATTTGAATAAGAATTCATACTTGTAATTTACTATTGAACCAGTAGACTTGGCTCTAAACTATGATTTCTGTTAGATCTTCTAGTAGCTCTTACTAATGAAGACTACTGACCAATGGCTGCCAGAACCGTGAAACAACTTGGTTTTGCACCAATTAATCCTGTTTGTTCCATCAGCTATCTTCAGTCCTCAGTTTCTTCATTTGGTTTTAACTGCTAGTGAAGGAGAATCCCCTCCAGTTACAGGTTAGTTAAAGCTGTAAGTACCAGACACAGTGTTTCCTTAGACGAGTGGGTGTGTGTGCATGTGTGCAGGAGATACCTTTTTCAGCTCACTATATGTGTAATGTGGACTGGTAGAGTGCCTTTGGAAACACTTCAGGCCCCTTCACTTTCCACAGTTTATTGTGTTAAAACTTAAAATTGATTATTTTTGGTGTTTGCCATTACTCTACACACCATAATTACAAATTTACCAAATGTTTTAAATACATTTTTGCTCCTTTATTTGAAAAGTTTCATTCACAGAAGTGTGAAGACCCTTTGCTATTACTCTAATTTCTTTAGCTGTAGAAAAGCAACAGTGTTATTTGCAATGTACTTGTAAAGTGTGTCGGTTTACTTTCCTAAATTCCAAATTCCATAATGTATTAGATACATTTGATGAAATGGTGTATACACATGATCACAGATATTGCACTAAATAAATACTTTCAACATCAGGTGTTTTTTTGGTGTTTCCCTTGTATACTGTGGAGGAATGACATCTATGCTGCTAATCTATGCTGCTATTTCATATGTTCTGTCTCTGTTACATAAAAAAACGATAAATACTTCAGATATACTAAAATGTGTAATGACAATGCTGAACAGATATTCCAAATATAATTGCTTCAGATATTATAATAACTACTTACCAACTTCGCTATTGCTCGGTCGATACATTCAAGCCTCGGTTAAATATTTCCCGGCATGACCGAACGGTCGAGGTTAGTAAGTTGTTCTGTTAAATGGCATTTTTAGCTCTTTTCATTTTGTAAATGAAAATAAATGGTAGGCTAATTGTAGCTAGCTCTCAAGTCTTCTCACGTATGTAGGATTATAGGGGCCAAAACTAAATAAATCAATACTATAACACAAAGCTTAAATAAATGACTAATTATATAATGTAGTGCCTAATTGACATACAAAATATATAAATTACAAATTAAATGAGACACTAAATATATAAATGTTACACGTATTTGTGTGTATAAATATATATTTACGTTTTAATGTGTTCACATTTATTAATTTATACTTACATTTATTTATTTATCCTTACATTTATTTATTTATCCTTACATTTATCCACGGCGTAACTTTCTGCAGCAAAATAAATCCGTTGTCCCCAAAACCCCACCCCTCGGCTTGAAGCAACGGCCCCGGTGGATGTAGGTGGTATTGCATGTACGGTTAGGTTTCCGACTCTTCCGGTCGTTTTTATTCTATTAACTCCATTCAACATTTACAAAACTATCTCCCCTAATTATTTTTGTCTGATTCTCGAACCTGGCTCATACTACTAGCTTTTTCATAGAAGAATTTTTCCCGATTTTTGCTAAGTTTGAAACCAATCCGAAATGGGTAAACTAGAAACGCATTTATTTGCTTAGTCACTGAAAGTTGCCTGCAAATGTGCTGGTGGATACTAACAGAGCACGAGCACCAAAGTTCACATTGGCCGATAGCCAATTTACATGAGCTCTCGGAGCTAGGGAAAAAAAGAGCCACTGTTTAAAGCTTGACAGGAAGACACGGAAGTGGAAAGATGGCCGCGTCCAGTCTCGCGATTTCGCTTGCCTCACTGCGCCACTGAGCACTTTTCATAGAAATGAATGGGGACGCCATCTTGGAAGACAAAACTAGCTTACTCTAGTTATATTAACTCTATGGTCGTCCCCCATCACCAAATCAGGTTAAAGCCTCTGATTGGTGAATGAACAGTATTGCACACAAGGCAGACTCCACCATTCGATCAAGCTCTCTTCAATCTAGAGCAGTGTTTCTAAACTTTTTCAGAGCAAGGACCACTTGGCCAATAAATAAAAACTTGCAGACCATCTAACTAAATAGTAGGCTATATCCCCGGAACAACAGGCCTCCAGACCTGGCGCCATACAATTTCCGCTAAGAAAAAAAAAAAAACTTTTGAGACTGCTTAACGATCCGAGTGTTAATCAAGCACGAAGCCAGACGTTGTAAATATTCTAGCCCAAACCTAGGACATATGGGTTTGATGTGATGCAAATAGGGATTTCCACACAAATGGGGCAGTGGCGGAACACCAGTGGTCCGCGGACCACTCTTTGAGAACGACTGATCTAGCCCTCCTGTTGTGTTCCGGTCAAAAGTGACCGATTTACTAGTTTTCTCCCTGAAAAAATGTAGTTAATTTATTCTGATTGCCATAAGGTTCCATGACTTTGTCCACACAGGGTATCTAAACAGCCCCCAAAAATATTTAGGAATTTCATAAAAATGTGGGTGTTTTATTTAACTTTTGTACACCTGTGGTGTTCTCGGTCAAAAATGACCGGTCATTCAAAAAATGGGTAAAACAAAGATTTTTTTAATAAAATGTTGTTCAGGCACACTCCCATACAACAAATGGACACACTTAACCTCCCAGACCCAATATGCATGTGTGTTTGAGTACACATATGCACACACATGCACACACACACAGAATATGATCCAGACGAAGAGACAACCGATTTTGAACAATCTAGTGATGAGGAAGAGGGCCCTGGTGAGGCTGTTGTGACATACCTGTTCAAGAATGGGAGTTTGTGGTTTGTTCTTCATCACCACTTGAGTGGAGAAGTCGACTGTCGACTGAAAATGACATAAGGATGACCCCAGGGCCAACCAGATATGCCATCTCCCGGGTTGGTGACATAAAATCCTGCTTCAAACTGTTCCTGACAGCATCCATTGAAACCATAGTCATAAACATGACTAACTTGGAGGGTAGATGTGTTTACAAAGACAACTGGAAGGAGATAGACCCGACCAATATCCAAGCGTACATATTCAAAATAATCCATATTTTATGCTTCTTTCACTCAAAAATGAGCTGCATACAATTGTGTCAATGAGGCCTACAGGCCATAAATGGCAAACAGAAGTTTAAAACTTGTAATGTTTGCAAGAACTTAAGTTGCTAAAAAGATGTAATACAACATTAGTTGATAATATATGTATTATTATGGAATTATAGTCAGCTATAATGGGGCGGTCACTTTTGACCGGGAACACAAAAGTAGTAACAATGAACAAACAACAACAGGAGGGCTTGAGGGATCTTCTATCGCCTCACTCTGCAGCAGTGGCGGAACCAGACTTTTATATAGGGGGTGGCCAAGGGGTGGCCAGGGCTACTTCAGGGGGTCCACAGACCAAGACTGAAAATGTGTGTGTAACATTAACCTGGCATCCAAGCAGTGTAAATTATTCATATACTAATGCTTATGAGAAATATAAATTAAAATTCACCTAAGCCTGAGTTCTTAAGTGTGGCCTAGTATGATTCACTAGGGTTACTTTAATCAAATTCTACATTTACTATGAATAGACAGTTTCTCTACATCTGAATTGCAATAAATGTCTTTCTTACACACACTGTTCTGTAGGCTACTCACAAACTGGAGAGACTTTGGTCACTCTGTTTTCATGAATATACTGTATAATCTGGGTCTAACCAGGTTAGATGTTAGATCCTTCTTTTACATTAAAACATAACTATTAGTGTATACTCACACAAAAATGCCACAGCCATCAAAACAAGAACATTCATGAATCAACAACCAACATTTTAAAGTGAGGCTTAATCGGAAACAAACTTTTGTGTAGGCTTACATGAGTGGCCTACAAACACAAGCTAAACTTGGCATGAGACTGACTGCTTAGTATGCTCTGACCTGGTGCCTGTAGCCTTGGGTAGGGAGCTGCTCTGAGGTCTTGGGGTGGTGCAAGGACTGGGGTCTATTTCCACCTGATCTTGTTTGCTCAGCTTTTTGAAGAAGTCTGCTATCTCATCCTTTCTTTTAATGTTTGAAGTGAACCCTAAGCAAAAAATAACATGTTGGCTTACACATCCAATTACCCACATTTGAGTCCAATCTTAAACATATTCTCATTATTATCTTCAATCAACTACTAAATCATGGCTAGCCCTACTCTGAAATACGTTATTTCAAACAGGCATTAAACGATAGCAAACAGAGTCTATCTGACTGCAATGTTAATCTTTTGTAACGTTAATAGATTGATAAGGCATCTCATCAAGGAATCTTAGCAGTTCAAGAGAAAAAAGAGTATAGCGACACACACCGAAAGACATGTTATGTTAGGCTGTTAGTTGGTTGTTTACCAGTAGTGTTCGCGGGGTCCGACGTGCCGATCAACTTGCTGTCTGCTAATCACAGGAATGCCCAGAATGTTGAATGCCCTTGCATCCTGGTGGTTGGCGAAGGGGCATAGAGAGTGGTTGGGCAGGGGGATGGAGCATTCAAAGTTAAGAACAGGTTTAGCGTCTGTTCTTTCTGTTACGTCTGGGTTTAACAAGAGACGGTTTTGTTTGTGCGCTAGGGGCCAAACAGTGTGCCTGTGTACCATGTGGTTAATAAATGTCAATTCGGGAATGTATCTTCTTCCTGGACGATTGTTGCTTTCTGACCAAGTTGGCGCCGATGAAGGGTTCCAAGATGGCGCCGATGAAGGCTGTCTCAGTTGCTAGGTGCGCTCTTTTTTGTCTTGTTTTGTCTGTTAATTCAGTGTTCTGCCAAGATTTCCGTGGTTCTCTAACAAGAGAAGTACTTCTTAACATCAGGACTACAACTCCTGTGGATTTATTTCCCACTTTTCTGCTTCCAGCGGCAGAATTAGTGGGAATTATAGTCAAAGCCACCCTCGGCTTTGTCCTAGCACGCAGCGAAGCGCCGTAGGAGAGGCAAACGAGCCGGTACACTGGTGCGACTCCGTCGGCATGGGGCACGCACAGCGTTACCGGGGATATTTCTCTCCAACGTGCGTTCACTGAGCAACAAACTGGATGAGCTTCAGCTACTGGTGTGGAAAAACAGAGACATCCATTCATCTTCCGTTTTGTGCTTTACGGAGACATGGCTGAGTGAACTGATCCCAGACCCTGCGCTACTACAACTAGCAGGTTTCAAAGTGCTGAGAGCGGATCCTGTGCTCTCTGGCAAAACGAAAGGTGGTGGTATTTGTTTTTACATTAACAGTGGCTAGTGTGAAGATGTGACAGTGATTCTGCAGCACTGTTCTCCTGATCTGGAATCATTTTTTATTAACTGTAAACCTTTTTACTTGCCACATGAGTTTGCTTCATTCATACTGGTCGTCGTCTACATGCCCCCTCAGGCTAGCGCCAACGAGGCTCAACGTGTAGCCTACTCGCCAACCAGATATTGTGCGTGGAGCATGAAAATCCGGATTCCTTGGTTATTGTGCTAGACGACTTTAACAAAGGCAATCTCACTCAAGAACTCCCCAAATACAGACAACTCATCAAATGCCCTATAAGAGAAGGGAACACTTTGGATCACTGCTACTCTACTATCAGTAAATTATACCATGCGGTTCCCCGAGCAGCACTGGGTCACTCAGACCATGCCATGGTCCACCTGATTCCTGCATACAGGCAGAAGCTAAAGCGCTGCAAGCCTGCAGTGAGGACATCGAAACAGTGGACCAGTGAGGCTATGGAGGATCTGCGGGCGTGCTTGGACTCTACTGACTGGGATATGTTCATGACTGCCTCCAATAGTCTGGATGAGCTCACGGAGACTGTGACATCATACATCAGCTTCTGTGAGGACTGCTGTATACCAACACGCACCAGGGGGAGCTACAACAACGACAAACCCTGGTTTACAGCTAAACTCAGAAGGCTGAGGCTGAACAAAGAGGCAGCGTTTAGGAGGGGGGACAAGGACAGATTCGAGGAGTCGAAAGAACAGGTTTAGCAAGGCGGTGAGAGAGGCTAAACGACTGTACTCAGAGAGGCTGAAGCGCCAGTTCTCTGCTAACGACTCTGCTTCTGTCTGGAGAGGGCTCAGGCAGATCACCAACTACAAGCCCAGAGCCCCACACTCCACTAATGACTCTCGTCTGGCCAACGACCTGAACGAGTTCTACTGTCGTTTTGAAAGACAATTGGACTGTCCTGAACTATCCCTTCCCTCCCCCCCGCTCCCCACCAACTCAGTGACGACACTCTCCATTCAGGAGAGTGAAGTTAACAGACTTTTCAAGAGGCAGAACCCACGCAAAGCAGCTGGGCCAGACGCTGTCTCCCCTGCCACCCTCAAGAACTGTGCTGACCAGCTGTCTCCGGTGTTCACCTACATCTTTAACACCTCCCTGGAGACATGCCATGTGCCAGCCTGTCTCAAGTCCTCCACCATCATCCCTGAGCCCAAAAAGCCCAGGCCAATTGGACATAATGACTACAGAGCCGTCGCCCGGACCTCTGTGGTAATGAAGTCTTTCGAGCGCCTGGTGCTGGCACACCTTAAATCCATCACAGACCCTCTACTGGACCCCCTGCAGTTTGCCTACAGAGCCAACAGGTCTGTGGACGACGCAGTTAACTTGGCCCCCCACTTCACTCTACAGCACCTGGACTACCCAGCATCCTACGCCAGGAACCTGTTTGTGGACTTCAGCTCTGCCTTCAATACCACCATCCCAGCCCTGCTTCAGGACAATCTCTCCCAGCTGAACGTGCCTGATTCCACCTGCAGGTGGATCACAGACTTAAGGTGGGAACACAAGTCTCTGACTCCCAGTACATCAGCACCGGATCACCTCAGGGCTGCATCCTTTCTCCTCTGCTCTTCTCCCTGTACACCAACAGCTGCACCTCCAGTCATCCGTCCGTCAAACTCCTGAAGTTTGCGGACGACACCACCCTTATTGGGCTCATCTCTGGTGGAGACAAGTCTGATTATAGGTGGGAAGCGGCCAACCTTGTGACCTGGTGCAGCCAGAACAACCTAGAGCTCAATGCTCTTAAGACAGTGGAGATGGTTGTGGACTTCAGGAAGAACACAACCCCACTTACCCCCATTACCCTGAGTGACTCCCCAGTCAACACTGGGGAGTCCTTCCGCTTCCTGGGCACTATCCTCTCCAAGGACCTCAAGTGGGAACTGAACATCAGCTCCCTCATCAAGAAAGCACAACAGAGGATGTACTTCTTCGGCAGCTGAAGAAATTCAACCTGTCAAAGACACTCGAGGACCCTGAGGCGAGCGAGGAAGATTGTGGCTGACTCCTCCCACCCTGGACACTCCCTGTTTCAGTCACTCCCCTCCTGCAGAAGGCTGCGGTCCATCAGGACCTATACCTCACTCCACAAAAATAGTTTTTTCCCTTCCGCTGTTGGCCTCTTCAACAAGGCCAAGGGTCCACACTGACTCTAATGACTACTTAAAACACATAACATTACAGAATTGTATCTTGCACATTTGTATTTTTTATAATATTTGTATTTTTTGTATTTTTATATTGTAAGTGGTAACTTAAATTTTATTTTATGACAACTTAGATTTTATCTTATTGTACATTTTATTTAATTCTAATTCCACTTAGTACAGCTAGTTTATGTACCCTATGTACCCTTAGTATAGATAGTCCACATATTTAAATGTTAGGTTCCTATATGTTTATTGTATGCACCTTCCTGCCAAAGTAAATTCCTTGTCTGTGCAAACTTTCATGCCGAATAAATCCCATTCTGATTCAGATTCTGGTCAGGCATTACAAGAGATTTCAAATGGCTAAATACTGTTGTTGTACACCAAGTAGGAACTGCACTGTTAGCTATGCCTACTATAGTGCTAAGTGCTAAACAAAAACAGGGACATTTCTCTTATCTGTATCTGTTATGGGGGCTGGAGCCCCCCCAAAAGTTTCATAAGCCCCCACAAAAAATAATTATTATAAAAATAATGTTCATATTTTAAATCTAAATGTGTTCATTTCTCTTCTTAAAACCCACTAGAGGACACTTTAAAAGGATATTTTCAAAAATTTCTTCTGGAGGAACATGCCCCCAGACCCCCCTATTTTTGCTGGGTCACAGGAAAAATAATAGGTTTTATCTAGGGGCTTAGCCCCCCCAAAAGTGGGAACCTAGATTCGCCCCTGGCTGGCGCTGGATCAGACGCTGGCGTAGTGATTTGTGACTGACTGGTGAACTGTGGAAATAACATATAATGGGCCTCACAACTCTTGAGAGTCAACACCACGTGATAAGAAGAAGATTCATTAGGCCACACAACTCTGTGGGTCTAGAGGAAGAGACAGAACCGGTTTTAGGCAGAGGAGAATGTATCCTTTTGCACCTGGACATCATCAGACTTTTAGGTCTGCTCCCCCTGCCCACCTTGACTGCCCACAAACTCCTTCTGAAACCTATTAGGATGAGGACATCCCCTCCCCATTGTCTGGTGGCCAATCACCTGGCAAACACCTCCCTCAGGAGGGGTACAAGACCTGTGTGCCCTGCACAGGCAAAATTGAACTGGACAGAACTCTCTGACTTCTGTCAAGACTATTCTCACAAGGGCCTTCATTTACTCTACTCTACAAAGCAAGACTGATAACATTGACTGGTATCACTGATCTAGATTGAGACACCTTGATGTGTTGCATTCATTGTTTGATTGCATAATTTCTTATCAATAAACTACAAAGAACTTGGTCTGGGATTCAACCTTGTTTTTTTTTTTACCCAAATTAGAACACAACAATACAAATTCTTACCTTGTTGGAAATAATGATAACCTGTGCCATGGCAATTAAATCACAGTACGCATAACATTTATAGATACTGTGTACGTGCACAATGCAAAAAGGGTTTAGAGAACTGTCAAGGCCGCATACAGCAGACAAAGAAAAAAGGCAGTGGAAGATAACAGCCATCACACCTGGATCGCTTAATTTTGAAGGTCAGCAAAGAATATGAACAGTAAAATGGTGAGCAGCTGCTGGTGCTATTTCATAGCAGTCAAATATCTATTCCCTCACTATACAATAAGACCATACAATTTACATAGGTATGAGCAACGTAATTTTGTTGTTGTCAATTAGCCCAACAAAACTTGTTGAGATCCGTATAATGTTCTTAATGTTTCAAAATGTTGATGTCTTCAGGTCAGGGGGATTTTTAAGTCCGGTCATAGGGGCACATAAACTGGTTATACAATGGTTAAGTTTAATGACACTAATGATTACACCTCAGTAGTATAGTAATACATTGAGAGACATGTATTTTTAGATTAGAGAATGTAATTTCCCCTTTTTTTATATAAAAAAGAAATGTTAAAAAGTCCCTCAGCTAAGGAGAAATAAAGCCCTCTGTTGCATAGTCAATTAAATATTAAATCATTTATAACAATGAAAGATATTAACTGATGTAGGAATTTTTACTTCAGAAGGATTTGGATCAAAATAGAGACAGAGACGGAATATCTTTCAAAGTCAAGATGGCTTGAGAGGTTTATTCAGCAATGCAGCAGTGGTACAGGAAAAAGCTAATGATTCAAAAGATACCACACTTTATAGTCAAAATGAGAAAAATCCCCCCCCCCATATAATACTATTTCCCAATGTTTCTCAATGTTTATCACCCATACTGTCCAAAGTGAATCACCCTTCAATGGACCCGACATGTGTGCTCACTTAATATCTGGCTAGGTCAACCTGACCTGCTCTCCTGATCTTCGGCTCAAGACGCACTTGTGCCGGGAGTACAACGGTACTTAGGAATGCTTGATTGGACCTGATGTTAGTTTCCTCCAGGATCACAATGACTTTTATTGAGAGACTTGTTGCTCTTGTAGGTTAGTTATAACGCAGTTAACTTTTGAACTATTGTACTCGCTGTGAAATATGTTACTGTTGATTGTTCTTCTACAGGTAAAGTCTTGCACTTTTAGGGGTTTATGTTGTTTTATTTTGTAACTTGTTTAACTGCATGCTCTTATGGGTCTTCCGTTGGCACTTGTTTAGTTTTTCACAATGTATGCTTCATGTTTTGGCTGCTTGCAATGTTTGGGACTACCTCGTTGTTATGATCAGTGACCTATGCTCTTTTGTAAAGCTCTCTCTTGGAAGTCGCTTTGGATAAACACGTCTACTAAATGCATGCTAAATGTAAATGTTTTCACTCCCCTGACGAACATAGTTTCTCAGAACAGTTGTAACCCTCTCTGAGCTTTGCCAGCTGTTACCCCTTGGCTTCTTCCCTTCCCTCTGTTCTTTGTAAGATGTTTTTCATTCCCAGACTCATATCAATTCCTTTTGAGAATACATAACAGTCCCAGATAATGCTTAGTCACCCTGGCCCCGCCTTACTCCTCCGAGAATGTTCGAGAATGTTCCTTACCTCTACATCACCCTGTTAATCAAGTTTTGGGCCACCACACTGACATGGAAACTTTTTTATAATTGTATCAGGGCAAGATATTCTGCTGTAAAAACATGTTGCTATGGTAATTACTTTGTGTATTATACCTAATTCTTTGATTCCCATCATAACTACAAAGTTTCACTGATGTGATTTGGTTTAATAATAGAGAAATATGTTACACGTTGCCTACAGCTGTTAAGTCACCTTCATGTTTACAGCAGAAGGTTTCGTTAAAAATTACTTCTGACTTTGAAAATACATTGCTGAACAGTGGAACTGATATTTAAGGAACACTAAGGTAATTGCCATGACATAGCTTAATGTGTTTGTATAAGATGTGCCTAGTTCCTTTTACCAAATCAATATTTGGGGTTCATGTAAATCTATGTGTTACAAAATAACAATAATAAGGTGTGATAGCCAGATAACTAAAATAAGTTCACTTAAATTGTATTTTATTTGAGGGTAAAACATGTTAATGTAAGTGCACAATAACAATACACACAATTGAAGTATATTGTACATATAAAGGGAGGTAAATCATAAATGATTAAAATAACAATGTAAATATTGTTTTATTTCATCCAGACTGTATTCACAACATTAGCCTGACCATTGTCTTTCAAAATGAAACATCTTGGGTTTGTCAACATAATAATAATAATAAGACTTAGCACATTTTATTCAAGAATTGCAGCTCATTGTGCTTTACATAAAATCAATTAAAACATTATAAGTAATACAAGTAATAAAACCCTTTTGAACACAGGCCGCAGTCTTTGCGGGAATCCAAAACACACAAGCCGCAGTCTTTGCGGGAATGAAAAAACAAAACAAAAATAAAAGTAATAAAACACAAAATAAATAAGATAACCTTTGTTAAAAGCTTTGGTTAAAAGATAAAAACATTTTTGAGCTGTCTGGAAAATGTCTGTTTATGTTTGGAAAACATGAACACAATGACAGTACAGTTTTACAATGATTACTCTAACTTAAGAAATAAAATGTACTATAATGGTTCTGTACACTCTATACACATTTTAACACAAGTATGAACTTGTATCTGACACAATTGTCTTATTTTGAGCTTGCACATTTACTAATCCTTTGCTTAAAATTTGTATTGTTCCTTAATCCTTTTCACACAAAAACACACTTATTTATGATGAAGACTATTTTTAAACAGTATGAAGAGACAGACGTGTCAATAACAGCATCCTGTTATGTTGCTGGCCTCTCTAAATATGTTTAATTTACATACATAATAAACTCAACACAAATATATATATACAGTCTTGTAAGTGTATTCTTCTAGTCTTGAATGTCTGAATAATAGTTTTTTTTTCAATTCCTTGATTATGTTCGTGCCACCACATGCCACATCCTCTCCTATCATCTGCTCACAATGGAGAGGGCAGGTTTGCAGTGCTGGTCTCTGCCTACTTTTTCCATTTGTCAAAACTCTTTACAAACTCACAATGTCTATGAGCAGAATGGTAATGCAAGTCAAATGCAGCTTTGTGAGCGTCCTTCCTCTTATGATCAGTATATTACAAAGACCATCATCCTTTGATGATAACTGTATGTTTACTGTATGATACAGGAGTTCACCCAAATTGACTCATCATTTTATACTATATTGTCCAAATCCTCATTTAGATTGTGTGCTTCCTCCCATCGATTATGAGCTAAATTTGCTCCAACATTTTTCCATACTTGCCGGCCTCATTAATTACTAAAACTATATTACATATTGGCTTTATAGTGTAGGTACTCTTTAATGAGCAGTTGATGAATGTATCACTGACACATTGTTATTGTGAACCTTACTTCTTCACTTGGATGTCAAAAGCAACTGCTCCATCAAAAGAAAAGCCAAGATAGAAAGTTACGTTTTCATTTGAATTTGGTAGGGAAGCTGAATTTCGTGGAAACACCCTGATCTTGCTCCCCTTGGTATTGGCTCGAACAAACAGGTGGCCACCCTCTGTCCATCCTTCCACTCGCTTTAGCAGTTGCACAACTTCCGGATTTGTCCATACTTCCCCTCCAAGCCATTTTAGCCTTCTTTCACTGATGGTCCCTTTTATTTGCTTTTCAATTGCACTTCTGTGCACAATCTTGTAAAGTCCCACAGCTTTTCCCAAAAAGAAGTGGACCACTGTTCTTCTAGTATTTCTAGAAGGAACATTCATAACTTTATGCTCAAATGGTTTCTGAAGTGCATCAATTGCTGACATAAGGGCCTGACTATTAGCTGAATTGTGTTCCTCATTGTTTGTTGCAGGCCAGAACAGAATGGAGACAAGAAAAAGAGCACTTACTGATGATGTATATTTCCCCTCTAAACTGAATCTCAAACAAAGCTTCTGAAGTTTCTCAAGAGTGAGTAGCTTTGATGAACCAGGCCAAGTGCAGGCAAGAGCTACCTGGCATAAAAGGAAGTTGACAAGCTCTGTCTCATCAAGGTCATTTCTGTTTGGGTTTTCTGGGTACATGCTAAATATTTCCTCAAGCTTTTTACCAGTTCTGTCTGTCATACGATCATTGAGCAAATAGAAGATTGATGCTATGTTGCCTCCACCAAGCTTATAAGCTCTCATTTGTCTTTGGAAAGATGTGATTCTTTCAGAATGGGTGCCTGCATCTGAAACATGGCAGAAAAAGTTGGCATAAACGGCACACTTCCTTGTAAGCCATTTTCTAGGATTGTGTACTTGTTCAGGTTCTCTTGTATCAAGTTCCTCATCCTCCTCATTAATGTATTTTTGAAAGTAACTGAGATCTTCAGAAATGCACTCAAGTGCATGATACATACTCTTCTGCAACCCTTTTAACAAGCCATGGAACTTCTGCCAGGGTTTTTGAACAGCCTCTGGAATGTAGTCTGTTAGTAAGTAATTCAGAAGTTCAGAATTTTCATCCTTTGTTGCAAAAACATTCACCATTGAAAGGAGTTTTAGCAGCCTACATCCAACATCTACTTCCCCATAGTATGAGTTGTTTAGACTGACTGTCTCTTTTTTGGGTGCCTTCTCAGAGGCACGGAAAGCAGTTATTCCTTTCAGAGCTATATTAATGACTTCAGAGACCTTTTGAGGTTCCAATTCTTGCTCTTCAAGAGTGTCATGCAAGTGGTAAAACCACCTTTTGTACACCTGTCCCAGTGTGTCAAGGACAAATGTATCATATGGAAGTTGGGATTTTGCTTCCTCAGCCCAATGCAGGGCTTCTTTAAATCTTGTATAACTGTAGAGCAAACGAGCTAGCTGTTGGGCTACAAATGCATCTTTACCCAAAGCAGCATAGGCGGCTTTTAAAAGATCAACAGCTTTTTGAACTCCTTCTCTTTCAGTGATGACTTTTTCAATCAGTGGGGAGAATATACTAAGATACTCAGTATCACCTTTAATTATTTGGTTGCGTCCGATGAAGAGAGTTTGAATGAACTTTAAAAACGGCGCTTTGGCAAACATGTGCTCAATTAGCACTTTGTCCTGAAGTAACTCCATTGCTATTGTACTCTGGGGTAGATTGGTAGAGAGCTGCCTCAGAATTTCTTTGGCCACAAGTGGATGGATTATCCGAATTGATGAGATCTGTTTACTCTCTCTAAGGTGAATAAAAATAAGTCGGGCTTCTTCACTGAGTGAATCAACAAATCTGTTGAACCTGATTTGTTCTACAAGCATACCTATGCCAAGTGAAGCCTCACAGTGTGACACAGACATGTACGAGTCATGAATGTAGGAGTTTAACAGTGCGACAAATCTGATAAGTCGAGTAATGAGAGATGAATGATCAATTTTGTGTAGTAGATTCTTCACAAAGTCCTCAATGTAACTTCTTTGAAACCCATCACTCATCAGCACAAAGGTGAGAATAAAGTCTGGTTCAAACTGTAGCTTTAATAGCTCTAGTTTTTTTGAGAAAAGAGTCTTCTCATCCTTTGTCAGCCTGTGTGTAACAGCAACAGTCTGGGAGGGTAAAGCTCTGCACATCCTTTCTGGATCATGACATCTTTTGCAAGTTAGCAGGACAAAACATAGCAGAGAGGAACTTATCTTCTTGGTTGCTATGGCATTGCCTAACTCCCGCCTTACATCATCCAGGTAATCATCATTGCAATCCTCCAACAGCAAGAGCACTGGGAGAGCACGGTTTTTGTCTCTTTCTTCGTATTCTCTGAGGCTCAAAGCATGCTCACAAACAGTTGTTATTTCATTTGATTGTTTGACAACTGCACAACGCATTTTTTTTCTCCAACTCCAGAGGATCTGTCGAGCTACTGTACTCCCTCCACTGCCAGGATGGTGACATATCTTTACACTCTCTATGGATCGTTTGACGTTGCTACTCTGTACAATACCCTCAAGAATGTCATTTGTTTGTCTAAATGCATCTCGCTGAATGGACTCCCCACAGAGTTTTTTGTCGGCAAGCCACAGATTCATCCAGTCTATCTTCCCACCTTGATAAAAGTGTTGTTCAATTTCTTTAATTTTTCCTTCATCCATCATCTCTGAATTTGTGTCATCACATTGGTCAACACTGACAATTTCCAAAGAATGGAGCATGTCCTCATCGACAGATTTAAGGTCGCACAACCCTCCTTTGATGACTGGCAAGCATCTTGTTGGCCTATTCACTGAAAGCTGAAAACTTTGAACAGAGGTGTTTACATGACTCCAAGACATGTCAACAATGCTTATTTCATTGAGTGTAGTTATGCTACAAGATGTCTTAGCTAAGTTTGACCACTTTAGGTAGTTTTCCCTAGATTCAGATATGACTGTCAAATATCCATGACCACTCATTTCTGAGTAGAATTCATGGAATGTCTCAACAAGTGGCTGCTCCACCTCAGCCATGAGTAAAAAAATCACAACAAATGAGCCTTTTGGCAGGATTTCATTGCAGATAACAGACACTGCCTTTTTCAATTGTTTTTTCTTAGTTTTGATCCACGTTTTTTCATCAAGGGTCTCCTCACCACCATCAAAATCACTCCGTCCATTGCAGAAAATCCAGCTTGTCCTGTCACAGAGTTGCAATTGCTTCATTAAGTCAGCTGTACTCAAATCTTTTATGTAGTCATGCAGAAAGTGAAGGTTTGCAGCATGTTTCTCTTTATACATTGCACAAAGACCAGATGTCTTGGAGTCTGGGTCAAAGTCAAACACTGAGAATATGTTCATGTGAACTAAGAAGTCAATGCTCTTGAGATGTTCAGGTTGAAATTTGTTTGTTACAATTATGTAAAACAGTGAATTATCCATGCATTGAGTTCCACCTGTCAATAGTATAGAGAGATTTCTTTTTAGATCTTCATTACTGACAAAGATTGTTTGATCGACTGATAATTCATCCACTTCTCTCAGTTGATCTTTCTCCTTCAATCCGTGAACAAAGTCTACAAGGTCATCATCAGGTATACAAAGTGTATTAGCTCCAATCCTCTGATAGAAGGCTTTGTCTTCATGTTTGAGTTTCATGTCCTTGTCTAGAAACGGAATACAAACCCTGTACAGTTCATTTTTCACAACACTTGCTTGTGGAACAATGTCATATTCAATGACAAATCTTTCCTCACTGTCATCTGTGTCAATCACCTCAATGAACTTTGGATTTCTTATGCATTTTCTTGCATCAACCTTTTGTTTTGTTGTTTTGAAGCAGTTTTCAATGTAGTCTAATGCATCTATGAAGTCTTCTTTATCTCTAACAGGTATCCCTATGATTTCACCATGTTTATGGATGCCTGTAACTTTGTCCATGATACCGAAGTGAATTGTGCCGTTAGCTCGCATATTCATGCATCCACATGCAAATCGAAGTACCTCCCGTGCAACTTTAATTTTCAGCTTTCTTGATTCTAGTTTGTGGGCACTCTCTAGAGACTTGTACTCGTGACATGGAACTATCATGTTGTCATTACCAGTCTCAGGTGGAAGTACTTTGTGTTTGACGTATCTGAAGTTTTTGTCATCTTCACAAAATGTTCTATACTCATGACAAGGCAATGCTCCTATGTGTGATTCATTATTGGGGTTATGGGATTGCAGTGCCTTTTTTTCGTTTTTGTTTTGAGCTTCCTGAGTGGACACCCCCACAGCACTTAATTCAGAATTTTCTTCACCATTTCTTTGTGCATTATGTCCTCCTTGGGGACTGTTTTCTTTCTTTACTTTAGTTGGTTCTGGCATTAATAGCTCATCCCTTTTTAGCAGTAGATGCTCAATTTGGGCACTTCTCATTGAAATGGTCTGAGAGAGGTATTTTCTTTTCAGGTTTAACAAGATAGGTCCTGTAACTTCTTCTTCACATAGTTTTTGAATGTATTTTTCTTTTATTCCAATGGATTTCAACCAGGTGCTTACATGCGATTCTGTCCATTTGCTACAGGGCAATTTCTTCCACTCTGTAGAGAGAAAACTCAATTTTAGACATTCAAGCATTTATTGTTCTGATCATGTTCGGTCATTTAAAATGTTAACTTTTAACACAAAATGTTTTTTCGATTTTCTTCTTTGATAGACAACAATACCAATATTAATATAAAATGTGTTTTGTAGGTGCTTTTATCACTTTTGATAGTAATCTTTGTGATGCTCATAGAAATAAGTTTCTTGAAGCTAGGCATTGATTTCTAACCAACCCAACAAAGGACGTGCAGGATGAGCTGTTTATGTAGATGTAAACCAAGCCCCCACCCCTAGCCCTCAGCTTAAAGCAAAGTCTCTTATGGATGTTGGTGATATTGCATTTATGTTTTGGCCCCTGGCTCGTTAAGCTGATTTTATTCTGTTAACTCCAGTTAAAATATACAATACTATATCCCCCAATAATTTATTTAATGTTCTCAAAACGGGATTCAATAAAAACTTTTTCATAGACTAGTTTTTGCCAATAAAAAAAAGACCATGAATCACTCCATTATGGAATCCTTTTGAGCGGCAGGATATGCTCCAAAGACCCACCCTGTTTGCTAGATCACAAAAAGTATTTAATTAAAATGGGCACTGGACTAGTTGTGATAACAGCTCTACTCAATGCTGGACTATTTTATCTACCCAAACACTGGGTTGAGCCTGTTACGCTATGCACACAAAATGCTCTAATTTTCCCTGTCAATGACGCAAAAATAGTTTTCTATGTCACACACTCAGTCAAAACATGTGCCTGGCGGTAAAAGTGCACTGTGAGTGCTCAGATCAGCAGCAGCAGGCTAGCACATACCCTCCAACATTTGAGTAGCACATTTTTAGACTTATATAAGTCTAAAAATTAGGCGCCGCCTAAATCTCCCATAATCTCCCGAAAATTCTCTCTCTCTATATATATATATAAATATATATATATATATACACAATAACTGTATTTATTAAAGCACATCTAATCGCGGTCTCATAATCCTCTCCCGACGTGAAGTTAAGCTATTTAAATTTTGTTCAAGAACGGTTGGCTGAACCAGGAAAGGACACTCCATGTCATGCCATCTGTATCAGGTTCAGAAAGTGGGAGGGGATAGGTAAAAATGCAAAGTTTGTCATGGAAAACCTGCTAGCGAGCAGGTTAGGTTCACTGAGTCAGTTACCATGGAAACTGATTCACAGTTTGCTTTACCTTTCTCTCTGGAACGGAAAACCCAGAGATGCCAGACTGTTGAGCGGGATGAAACAATAACAGGATTCACCTTAGGGCCTAGTTATTGGTAAACTGGGACAGCCACTCAAGCCATTTAAAAGGGGCTTATGTCCCCTTTTGTTGTGTGTATTATAAATGTACATGTCAACATGATTGCATTTATTAGTAGTAACTACTTTGGGGTAGGCTATAATTGACTTATTTTCAGTATAATGTAAAACTGTTTAAAACGTAGGCTATCTATATTTCAGGATAGAACGGTTAAACAGACAGGCAGGAAGATGAGAAATGAGAAAGAGAAGATAAAGGCAGGGAACAAGAGAATGTTGAATAAGTACAGTGAGTAGAGTGCATTAAAGTAGCCTCAGATTTTTAATTTAGAGTAAAGTGAGTTAAGTGCTATACTTAATAGTATACTACATACTATAATAGAAAAATAATAGAGAAATCCTTTAATTGAATACTTAAATAGTGTGGTGGAAAATTCTGCAGACACAGTGTAAACAAATAGTCAAATGGGGGATTAATACAAATGATTTATTCATTATAAAAAGGTACTTAACAGAGCGCTCCGTGATCTACACGTAACACAAGTGTCGTTCAGCCCAGGGATAAAGAGTCCTGAAATTATATGCAACACATTTTAGTTTAGCTTGACTTCTAGCCTGACACGGATCAGGCTAGTTTCGAACCTTGATTACGTAGCTAGAACTAGAATAATCCACCTTCATGGAACGGAACTCTCGCTAAAGTTAGTGAGACTTGGCGAAATAAGTCTCGCTTTCCCTTAATCGATGTTGATGGAACACCCCCCAGAGCTCCGCAATTACATTTTATAACAATAATAATAACAATATAAATGAAAACATATGTTTAAAAACAAACCAGTTTTAGTTAAATTACAGTTGAAATTACTTTAGAAAGAATCACTGTTAACGGCTGGCTGGGACCTATGGCTGGGACTAACGTATAGCAAACAGCAACTTTCGCTACTCACCGGAAGTTTCACCCATAATCGTTTCTACAGTAGACCCCCTGAGAATAAGGTGGATAGGTTGCCTCGTCTTCCAGTGCGTTCACACTGCAGCGACGCGATGCGAGCGACAACATGTTTTCCTTTCATTTTCTATGAAGCCAGGCGAATCGCCTGCGTGGTGCATTGTGGGTAGCGACGCGACAGAGTTGAGATTTTCTCAACTTTATGCAAATGAGGAGCGATTTTCGCTAGCGATGGCCAATCGGAGTGTTTTCTTGTTTCTCCTGACGTAGCAACCATGGCAAAAATTTCTAGGTTTCAAGGTGGAAGAGAAACTAATCGTTTGTGTGGCTGCTTACCCAGTCCTGTACGATACATAGCTGTATTTGTACAGAGATGTTAATTTAAAAAAAACAATGCATGGCGCAAGGTTTGCCGAAGTTGTGGGTGCTTGTACTTTCAAATTCAGTTTAGTTACATTACGTAACTTCGTTCTGTGGTAACTAGCTAGCTAGCCCGGCTGGAACTCCCTATCGTATCAACAGATTAGCAGAGACTGAGGAATATAGTAAAACGTTTTTTACACATGTCAACGTGTATGTATATTAAACAGTTTTGTATGTTGTATACAAGTTGTATTTTGATCGATGTTGCAACTACGTAAACCCAAGTCTGCACACTTGGCCATGACAACTACAATAGTGACTTTAGAGAACTACATTCTACATTTATCTGTTTGAAACGCCCCCGAGCGTGGTGAACTGTGGGAAGGCAAGCGATGGCAAGCGATTCGCGTCGCTGCAGTGTGAACGCACTGTAAGCTTATTGAGGTCTAGCTTGAATTAGCGTTGCTTGTTAGTGGAACGGAACGTTAGTGGAACGGCTTGAGGCTTAAGTCTAAGTTGACGTTTACCCAAGTGAGACTTATTCGTGTTAGCGCGACATGCGTTAGCGACGTTGATGGAACACCCCCCTGGTCCAGCAACAACACATGAGCACCCAGCCGTTTGTATTTCACCTGACGATGAAACTAAAACCCAGGAACTATGATGTGGGACTTTGAGGCTCCGACTAGGCTCTGTCTGCACAACAAGGTTGTGTCCCACCTCCTTTATTAAAACGCGGCCAACTTTATTGCTGTGGAGGTAGCTACAGTACTAAGACTCAGAGCTTTTCAGGTTATTCATCGCTTCACCGTCAGTAGCAACAGAGTTAATAAAGTAGCTAAATATGCTAGTGTACGTTATGTGAGTCCACCTTTTCAGGCCGTCCTCCTATCCCTCGATAGTAGAAGGCAGAGGTATGATCAAATTGTCCCGTTTCAGGTGTAACAGGCTGTGTTCATGTTTTATTTCGCATCAGAATGAGCTTTTCGCAATGACCGTTTATGAGCGTTACCATGGCAATCGCCGGCTCCGGAAGTCGCGCCCATAATCCAGGAAATGGATCATGGGAGCTAGGAATAAGGTGGATAGGCTTAACATTTACTTCAGGAAGGAAGTGCGCACGTTCACGCGTAGGGGAGTGAAATTCTGTCATGGAGTGACATTTCGGAAGAACAACTGTTATAGCCTACATTGCAAACATTACTTCCTTTTTAATGCTTGTTGCACTTTACCCTGTTAAATTTGTCCGCGCTGTTCATTTTATTAAACGGAAAAATCGAATTATGCATATTATGCATGCTGTGTGCTGGCACTGGCACAAGTGAAGAAGATAGAGAGGGAGGGAGAGATCTATGTGCAATGATTGGAGGTGTTATTAACCTTCTGAACACCAGGGCAGCAACGAAGGGCTTTTTTTGTACCTAATCCATAGGCCTACTTATATTATCTTGACTACGGTCTTGATGTGTTGAATGACTTTGTTAGTTGCTACTTAGTTAATAAATAATGATCTTTGATGAACCCAAGTTTCTTTGATAGCCCAATAGGGGTTATGCGCAACATTCTTCCGGGTTCTACAAAACAGATGTAACTACTTCCGGCCGGCCGCTTTTGAGGTAAACACAGAGTAGTAAAGGCCACCTACTATAGCCGGTGTTTAAGGAGCTACCCTTAATTACAATTTCCCATGTACACAGGATTGCCAAACGGACTTCCAGAGCCCCGAGTAACCTGGGGAGTAGCCTTTTTTTTTGCTCGCAGACGATTAAAACAGTCAAACGAAGACTGTACCTGTAGAAGTCCAAGTGGACTCAAAGAATGCAGTGTTTGGCAATCAACTGCAACAACTACCAGTGTGACAGTATTTATTTACAGGTCAATTTTGTCGGTAGCGTAATCTTATACACCTGCTAACTTTAACGTTTTTTGGCCTAGTAGTAGGCTAGTAAACGTAATTCCTTCTAGGAACGATAGGTCCTAGCTATAGAAACCAGAATAATGATATGGATATGACACTAAATTAAAATGAGCTTCTTAAATTAATTTGCTGAATTCATATTCATTGATAACTTAGCACTAGTTGTGTAGCTATGTAGCCTACTGTAACGTTGTAGTTAATAGAGCTAGTGTTAGTGCTACCTCCTGGGAAACGGTCTAACGTTAGGCTATTATAACGTTATATGAACTCATCACTTTATTCCTGTCACACTTACCCTAATGTAGAGAGTAATACAACTTATAAAATCCTTGAACTTCCCTGTCAATATAAGTTATTTGGATCACCTAGCGCTGCAGATGTGTACAGAAGTGAGAAGCGGAAACGATTACATCTGTTTTCCGGTTCGAACGCTGAGCGCTCCGCATAACCCCTATTAGAAACATTAGGCCAACAAGATTGGGCTCCAGTCTTACGTCATATCATCAGCACAGATGAACAGTGAACTAGTTCTGGCCGGTGAAATCACTATCATTTGACTGCTGTAAAAGAGGGGACTATTTGTCTATTGAACATTTTCGCCCCCAAAAAGCTTTACAAAAATATGAAATGTGCCTTATTGTATTCTAGTATTCTATAGAAACGTGAAAACATTTTCCTCAAATACTGAACGAGCAAACGTATATATTAGAGAGAGAGGGAGAGAGAGAGAGAGAGAGAGAGAGAGAGAGAGAGAGAGAGAGAGAGAGAGAGAGAGAGAGAGAGAGAGAGGGGATTGGTAATTAAATTATGACAAAGATATCAGTATGCAGGGGCGGACTGGCCATCAGGGATACCGGTGGAATCCCCGGTGGGCCGACGGGCTTGGGATGGTGATGGTCCTAAATACCGTCCCTCCCTCTGACATCGTCGGCACCTCCAACTATTTTCCATTTTACACTTCTTGAACGCATATAATTTGCTCTACGACCGTCTAAAATCACTGACTGACGTTTATACTCCTTCTCGCGATCTGTATTCACACTCATGGTGCCTATTTTTCTAAAATTATCCTGTCTTCTGAAATTTGTTCTTACGGACTTCGGACGTTCAACGTAAGAAAAGATATATATGATGTATTTTCTTTGTAATCATCCAAAATAATGTTAAGTGTGTGGGTACTGGGTAAGTAGGCCACTGATTGGCCGATACGTGCGATGCATTGAGTGGGCAACTCAATGCAAACAGTTGACGTAACCAAACTTAGTTGATTTAACCAAATACTTCAAGGATAGCTCAACAACTCAGATGTAAATTTCTAAAATATGGCTTCTATAGAAAAGACAAAAGTTATAAAGCATGTCCTTCATTCAAGATAAAGCGGTACTACCCTGGATTGACGTGGTATGAACCAGAAACTTGGCATCGTGATCTGTATTTACCCACTGTAGCAGACGTGGTCAAATCAAATCAAATCAAATTTATTTGTATAGCCCTTTTTACACGCAAGCATGTCACAGAGGGCTTCACATGCGCCCATAGAACTGCCCCTCAACCAACCTAAACCCTCAAGGACTAGGACAAGGGTGGTCTTGCAAGTTCCGTCAGAGGTATACGGGCATCCGTCCGCTCCCACGGGGAGTCAAACTCACCACCTCTGACTTCCCAAGCGCCACCACTGCCAACTACGCCAACGAAAAACTTTCGATTTGTTGACGCGGGTGGCCTTTTACATACTTGAGGAGTGAGTTTCACCACACACCGGCTACACCACTATACCTGTTTAGTTGCATTGTTAACGTGAGACTGACTCATTACCACAGAAGTCAGTTTGGTTTTATAACTCCACCTAAGCAAGATAAGTCACGCCATGTTAAGGTGTTTCAATGTCCATAGTGTCATCTCTGCATCATTTGCTAGTCCTGTGGCAGTAGACTGGTGGCTGATAATGACTAGAACCGAACGTGTCGACATATGTTGCCATAGTTTAAGGAAAGGTATCTTCTGAGAAAGCTCTAAAATTGAAATGGTAATCAACTACATGAGATCACATATGAAATGTGCCTTATTGTATTCTAGTATTCTATAGAAACGTGAAAACATTTTCCTCAAATACTGAACGAGCAAACGTGGTTGTATAGGTAAGTAAAAAATGTTACAAATGTATAGGTAAGTAAGAATTTTGCATCTTTATGCATATCGGTTTAGCAAGTAGCTTACGTAATGTAGGTAGCCTATAACATAGGCTAGTCTATGTTAGTTCTTATCTACTGACAACAATTTGCATAATTTTGTTTCTCTACTTACCCGAATCAGAGTCACTGTCTGCCATTTCACTTCTGCATTACTAAAAGTGTGTGTGTGTAGGGGGCAGGGCCAGGTTAAGGTCATCTGGGGCCGGGGGCAGGGCCAGATTAAGGTCATCTGGGGCCCGGGGCAGAAGCCAAAATATTTTTTAATATAGATATATTATTACTATGATTTTTATCAATATATATTAGAGAGAGAGAGAGAGAGAGAGAGAGGAGAGAGAGAGAGAGAGAGAGAGAGAGAGAGAGAGAGAGAGAGAGAGAGAGAGAGAGAGAGAGAGAGAGAGAGAGAGAGAGAGAGAGAGAGAGAGAGAGAGGGGATTGGTAATTAAATTATGACAAAGATATCAGTATGCAGGGGCGGACTGGCCATCAGGGATACCGGTGGAATCCCCGGTGGGCCGACGGGCTTGGGATGGTGATGGTCCTAAATACCGTCCCTCCCTCTGACATCGTCGGCACCTCCAACTATTTTCCATTTTACACTTCTTGAACGCATATAATTTGCTCTACGACCGTCTAAAATCACTGACTGACGTTTATACTCCTTCTCGCGATCTGTATTCACACTCATGGTGCCTATTTTTCTAAAATTATCCTGTCTTCTGAAATTTGTTCTTACGGACTTCGGACGTTCAACGTAAGAAAAGATATATATGATGTATTTTCTTTGTAATCATCCAAAATAATGTTAAGTGTGTGGGTACTGGGTAAGTAGGCCACTGATTGGCCGATACGTGCGATGCATTGAGTGGGCAACTCAATGCAAACAGTTGACGTAACCAAACTTAGTTGATTTAACCAAATACTTCAAGGATAGCTCAACAACTCAGATGTAAATTTCTAAAATATGGCTTCTATAGAAAAGACAAAAGTTATAAAGCATGTCCTTCATTCAAGATAAAGCGGGTACTACCCTGGATTGACGTGGTATGAACCAGAAACTTGGCATCGTGATCTGTATTTACCCACTGTAGCAGACGTGGTCAAATCAAATCAAATCAAATTTATTTGTATAGCCCTTTTTACACGCAAGCATGTCACAGAGGGCTTCACATGCGCCCATAGAACTGCCCCTCAACCAACCTAAACCCTCAAGGACTAGGACAAGGGTGGTCTTGCAAGTTCCGTCAGAGGTATACGGGCATCCGTCCGCTCCCACGGGGAGTCAAACTCACCACCTCTGACTTCCCAAGCGCCACCACTGCCAACTACGCCAACGAAAAACTTTCGATTTGTTGACGCGGGTGGCCTTTTACATACTTGAGGAGTGAGTTTCACCACACACCGGCTACACCACTATACCTGTTTAGTTGCATTGTTAACGTGAGACTGACTCATTACCACAGAAGTCAGTTTGGTTTTATAACTCCACCTAAGCAAGATAAGTCACGCCATGTTAAGGTGTTTCAATGTCCATAGTGTCATCTCTGCATCATTTGCTAGTCCTGTGGCAGTAGACTGGTGGCTGATAATGACTAGAACCGAACGTGTCGACATATGTTGCCATAGTTTAAGGAAAGGTATCTTCTGAGAAAGCTCTAAAATTGAAATGGTAATCAACTACATGAGATCACATATGAAATGTGCCTTATTGTATTCTAGTATTCTATAGAAACGTGAAAACATTTTCCTCAAATACTGAACGAGCAAACGTGGTTGTATAGGTAAGTAAAAAATGTTACAAATGTATAGGTAAGTAAGAATTTTGCATCTTTATGCATATCGGTTTAGCAAGTAGCTTACGTAATGTAGGTAGCCTATAACATAGGCTAGTCTATGTTAGTTCTTATCTACTGACAACAATTTGCATAATTTTGTTTCTCTACTTACCCGAATCAGAGTCACTGTCTGCCATTTCACTTCTGCATTACTAAAAGTGTGTGTGTGTAGGGGGCAGGGCCAGGTTAAGGTCATCTGGGGCCGGGGGCAGGGCCAGATTAAGGTCATCTGGGGCCCGGGGCAGAAGCCAAAATATTTTTTAATATAGATATATTATTACTATGATTTTTATCAATATATATTAGAGAGAGAGAGAGAGAGAGAGAGAGAGAGAGAGAGAGAGAGAGAGAGAGAGAGAGAGAGAGAGAGAGAGAGAGGGGATTGGTAATTAAATTATGACAAAGATATCAGTATGCAGGGGCGGACTGGCCATCAGGGATACCGGTGGAATCCCCGGTGGGCCGACGGGCTTGGGATGGTGATGGTCCTAAATACCGGCCCTCCCTCTGACATCGTCGGCACCTCCAACTATTTTCCATTTTACACTTCTTGAACGCATATAATTAGCTCTACGACCGTCTAAAATCACTGACTGACGTTTATACTCCTTCTCGCGATCTGTATTCACACTCATGGTGCCTATTTTTCTAAAATTATCCTGTCTTCTGAAATTTGTTCTTACGGACTTCGGACGTTCAACGTAAGAAAAGATATATATGATGTATTTTCTTTGTAATCATCCAAAATAATGTTAAGTGTGTGGGTACTGGGTAAGTAGGCCACTGATTGGCCGATACGTGCGATGCATTGAGTGGGCAACTCAATGCAAACAGTTGACGTAACCAAACTTAGTTGATTTAACCAAATACTTCAAGGATAGCTCAACAACTCAGATGTAAATTTCTAAAATATGGCTTCTATAGAAAAGACAAAAGTTATAAAGCATGTCCTTCATTCAAGATAAAGCGGTACTACCCTGGATTGACGTGGTATGAACCAGAAACTTGGCATCGTGATCTGTATTTACCCACTGTAGCAGACGTGGTCTTGCAAGTTCCGTCAGAGGTATACGGGCATCCGTCCGCTCCCACGGGGAGTCAAACTCACCACCTCTGACTTCCCAAGCGCCACCACTGCCAACTACGCCAACGAAAAACTTTCGATTTGTTGACGCGGGTGGCCTTTTACATACTTGAGGAGTGAGTTTCACCACACACCGGCTACACCACTATACCTGTTTAGTTGCATTGTTAACGTGAGACTGACTCATTACCACAGAAGTCAGTTTGGTTTTATAACTCCACCTAAGCAAGATAAGTCACGCCATGTTAAGGTGTTTCAATGTCCATAGTGTCATCTCTGCATCATTTGCTAGTCCTGTGGCAGTAGACTGGTGGCTGATAATGACTAGAACCGAACGTGTCGACATATGTTGCCATAGTTTAAGGAAAGGTATCTTCTGAGAAAGCTCTAAAATTGAAATGGTAATCAACTACATGAGATCACATATGAAATGTGCCTTATTGTATTCTAGTATTCTATAGAAACGTGAAAACATTTTCCTCAAATACTGAACGAGCAAACGTGGTTGTATAGGTAAGTAAAAAATGTTACAAATGTATAGGTAAGTAAGAATTTTGCATCTTTATGCATATCGGTTTAGCAAGTAGCTTACGTAATGTAGGTAGCCTATAACATAGGCTAGTCTATGTTAGTTCTTATCTACTGACAACAATTTGCATAATTTTGTTTCTCTACTTACCCGAATCAGAGTCACTGTCTGCCATTTCACTTCTGCATTACTAAAAGTGTGTGTGTGTAGGGGGCAGGGCCAGGTTAAGGTCATCTGGGGCCGGGGGCAGGGCCAGATTAAGGTCATCTGGGGCCCGGGGCAGAAGCCAAAATATTTTTTAATATAGATATATTATTACTATGATTTTTATCAATATATATTAGAGAGAGAGAGAGAGAGAGAGAGAGAGAGAGAGAGAGAGAGAGAGAGAGAGAGAGAGAGAGAGAGAGAGAGGATTGGTAATTAAATTATGACAAAGATATCAGTATGCAGGGGCGGACTGGCCATCAGGGATACCGGTGGAATCCCCGGTGGGCCGACGGGCTTGGGATGGTGATGGTCCTAAATACCGGCCCTCCCTCTGACATCGTCGGCACCTCCAACTATTTTCCATTTTACACTTCTTGAACGCATATAATTTGCTCTACGACCGTCTAAAATCACTGACTGACGTTTATACTCCTTCTCGCGATCTGTATTCACACTCATGGTGCCTATTTTTCTAAAATTATCCTGTCTTCTGAAATTTGTTCTTACGGACTTCGGACGTTCAACGTAAGAAAAGATATATATGATGTATTTTCTTTGTAATCATCCAAAATAATGTTAAGTGTGTGGGTACTGGGTAAGTAGGCCACTGATTGGCCGATACGTGCGATGCATTGAGTGGGCAACTCAATGCAAACAGTTGACGTAACCAAACTTAGTTGATTTAACCAAATACTTCAAGGATAGCTCAACAACTCAGATGTAAATTTCTAAAATATGGCTTCTATAGGAAAGACAAAAGTTATAAAGCATGTCCTTCATTCAAGATAAAGCGGTACTACCCTGGATTGACGTGGTATGAACCAGAAACTTGGCATCGTGATCTGTATTTACCCACTGTAGCAGACGTGGTCTTGCAAGTTCCGTCAGAGGTATACGGGCATCCGTCCGCTCCCACGGGGAGTCAAACTCACCACCTCTGACTTCCCAAGCGCCACCACGGCCAACTACGCCAACGAAAAACTTTCGATTTGTTGACGCGGGTGGCCTTTTACATACTTGAGGAGTGAGTTTCACCACACACCGGCTACACCACCATACCTGTTTAGTTGCATTGTTAACGTGAGACTGACTCATTACCACAGAAGTCAGTTTGGTTTTATAACTCCACCTAAGCAAGATAAGTCACGCCATGTTAAGGTGTTTCAATGTCCATAGTGCTCTAAAATTGAGCTCTAAAATTGAAATGGTAATCAACTACATGAGATCACATATGAAATGTGCCTTATTGTATTCTAGTATTCTATAGAAACGTGAAAACATTTTCCTCAAATACTGAACGAGCAAACGTGGTTGTATAGGTAAGTAAAAAATGTTACAAATGTATAGGTAAGTAAGAATTTTGCATCTTTATGCATATCGGTTTAGCAAGTAGCTTACGTAATGTAGGTAGCCTATAACATAAGCTAGTCTATGTTAGTTCTTATCTACTGACAACAATTTGCATAATTTTGTTTCTCTACTTACCCGAATCAGAGTCACTGTCTGCCATTTCACTTCTGCATTACTAAAAGTGTGTGGGGGGGCAATAAAAAATAAAAGAAGTGTATGAATCATAATTATATTACCAAGTCTTAAGCTTACAGTCCAAGGCTGCGTTTCCCAAAAGCGTCGTTTTTTGCTCGATAGTTGCTGCGATCCATCGTTATCGGGAAACGCAGTCCAGATTGACTCAAAGGCATACATTATAAAACATGAACACAAACACATTATGTCTACTTAAGCATAGCCTATAGAAACGTATTAGTTTACTCAAGTTATTTTGCGAACTCAGATACTGTGACTACATTGTGAACCACCTTGACCACTGTATTCTACCAGGGTGTGGCTGCGGCTGTAGTTCGAATTAGACGTGACAGTAAACAGTTACACTTCTAGTTATTGATTATTTGTTGAAATTAGGCCTACTATATGCACCAGATGGGTAATTTGTACGATCACTTTCGACTAAAGGGTCTGCTAATTAAACAAATGAAGGCTAGCCTACTCACCATCAAATTCGAAGTTGCGCATCTGAAATATGATTGTTGTTTACGGGTCCACTGCTTTTATAACTTCCACTTGATACCAACCGGGTGGGTGTGGCTGTTGTTTTTGGCCCACATCCTGTAAGGTGACTACACCAGCTGGAGAGGAAAAATAACTGACACTGAAAAGTTTGTGTCTGTAGGCTAAACATTGTGCAATGTCATAGTTTGATGTTTTGTTGCTTACTAGTTCAATTATAGGAATAATTTTAGACTAAGTAGCCTAGGCTATGATTTTTGTTTCACAGATTTTATACAGGGCCGGATTAACCATTAGGGCAACTGGGCACTTGCCCAGGGGCACAAAACATCTAAAGAGCCCTGGACAATGTCAATTAAAATGTTTTTATCACGTTATGAACGCAGTCCTAACTTTCCTTAATGTGGGTAACTTATTGCAACTCGTTCGATCAATATGGTATGTTAAATCACGTCAAAAACAGTGTTTGTGTAGTCTAGTAGCCAGTACCGCCGCCCCCATAACGCGCACTACGCGCTGTGCGTAGGGCACCAACTCCTGAGGGGGCACCAAAAAATACCAAGGTGAAGTTAGTTTCATATTCGACATTCGACATTCGTCTCACATTCGGAAGACGCTACTTTGCAGCGCCGAGTTAGGGACCGGGTGAAAATTACCCATACAATTTTGAAAAATGATGACATTTATAATATTTGTATGACTATAAAACCTCAAACAAACAGCAGAGCATTCCAACAATGTCTGACCTACTTCCACACCCTTTACTTTTTCAATAAAACTTTTTAAATGATAGAAAATCGCTAATCTCTGAAAATAGCATGACGTCCTTGCAAATCTCAAAAACCTTTCCAGACTTGTTGAGAAAAATCTCAAATAAACACCAGATTATTCTAATAATGTCTGGCCTACTTCCACACCCTTTACTTTTTCAATGACGTGTTTAAAAAAATGATAGAAAATCGCTTATCCCTGAAAGTAGCATGAAATCCTTGCTAATCTCAATATCTTTTCCAGACTTGGGTCAAAAAATCTCAAATATACACCCGATTATTCTAATAGTGTCTGGCCTACTTCCACACCCTTTAGTTTTTGAATAAAACCTTTTAAAAAATGATAGAAAATTGCTTATCTTTGAAAATAGCATGAAATCTTCACTAATCTCAATAACCTTTCCAGACTTGTGTCAAAAAAATCTCAAATACACAGCAGATTATTCTAATAGTGTCTGGCCTACTTCCACGCCCTTTACCTTTTCAAAAATGCTTTTTTTTAAATGATAGAAAATCGCTAGTCTCTGAAAATAGCATGAAATCATTGATAATCTCAATAACTTTTTCAAACTTGTTTAAAAAAATCTCGAATATACACCTGATTATTATAATAGTGTCTGGCCTAATTTCACACCCTTTACTTTTTCAATAACGTTTTTAAAAAAATGATAGAAAATCGCTAGTCTCTGAAAATAGCATGAAATCCTTGCTAATCTTAATATCTTTTCCAGACTTTGGTCAAAAAATCTAAAATATACACCCGATTATTCTAATAGTGTCTGACCTACTTCCACACCCTTTACTTTTTCAATAATGTTTTAAAAAAAACGATAGTAAATCGCTCATCTCTGAAAATAGCATGAAATCCTAGCTAATCTCAATATCTTTTCCAGACCTGGGTCAAAAAATCTCGAATATACACCTGATTATTCTAATAGTGTCTGGCCTACTTTCACACCCTTTACTTTTTCAATAAAACATTTTGAAAAATGATCGAAAATCGCTCATCTCTGAAAATAGCATGAAATCCTTGCTAATCTCAATATCTTTTCCAGACTTGGGTCAAAAAATCTCAAATATACACCCGATTATTCTAATAGTGTCTGTCCTACTTCCACACCCTTTAGTTTTTTTAATAAAACCTTTTAAAAAATGATGGAAAATCGCTAATCTCTGAAAATAGCATGAAATCCTTGCTAATCTCAATATCTTTTCCAGATTTGGGTCAAAAAATCTCAAATATACACCAAATTATTTTAATAGTGTTTGGCCTACTTCCACACCCTTTACTTTTTCAATAATATATATTTTTTAAATAATAGTAAATCGCTAATCTCTGAAAATAGCATGAAATCTTAGCTAATCTCAATATCTTTTCCAGACTTGGGTCAAAAAATCTCAAATATACACCATATTATTCTAATAGTGTCTGGCCTACTTCCACACCCTTTACTTTTTCAATATTGTTTTTAAAAAAATTATATAAAATTGCTAATCTCTGAAAATAGCATGAAATCCTTGCTAATCTCAATATCTTTTCCAGACTTGGGTCAAAAAATCTCAAATATACACCAGATTATTCTAATAGTTTCTTGCCTACTTCCACACCCTTTTCTTTTTCAATAATGTTTTTAAAAAAATGATAGAAAATCGCTAATCTCTGAAAATAGCATGAAATCATTGATAATCTCAATAACGTTTTCAAACTTGTTTCAAAAAATCTTGAATATACACCTGATTATTCTAATAGTGTATGGCCTACTTCCACACCCTTTACTTTTTCAATAAAACATTTTAAAAAATGATAGAAAATAAATCGCTAATTTCTGAAAATAGCATGAAATCTTCACTAATCTCAATAATTTTTATGGAACCCCATATATATTATGATTACAGCCTTTTCTTATTTTCATTGCCTGTTTCTTTTTTATCTTAAGTGTGCATTTAAACACAATGGCACAAGTTGTGGCAATGAGTTTTGCCAAACAAAGAAAACCAGATCTCTGACAATAAATGACAACACAACACCAGGCTTAGGTCTCAATCATGTCTCTCTCAGCTCTGAAAGCCGGAGGACCATCTTTTATAGGGCACAAGAATGTGAACATAGATTGTGACAGTCAGACAGTAATGACGTTACGACAGTCTCAGAGAAAGAGATTCACTGCTCCCAACACCATGACAACTCTCAGACTAGAGAGTTCATATGGAGCTCTACTTGTTGTCATGACAAGGAACGTTTAGCCAGTACTTTCTCCTGACCCCGAACATCTATTAATCCTGACACATAGACATGAATTTTCATGAACTTTAAAATATCCTGTCCGAATTAACAGTTTCTTTCTACATGTATTGACTCTTTTAATGTTCTGTTTAACAGATTGACTGATCGTAAGATATGGTCGTCACACCCTTTAGAGGGTGTGAAAGGAGGGTGAGTTCTAGTGAAAAAAAAAAAGTTATATATATCTTCCTGTAATCTGACTGACTGTTTCTTATTGCTCATCTGAACTAACCTCCATTGTTTGCTCACACAGGTTCATAATATTTTAAATTTGTGTAGTCACACCCTTTAAAGGGTGTGAAAGGAGGGATCCATGAAAACTTTAAAATATTAAATTTTGACTGTTTTGATGACCATATGCGCATGTTTAACCTAGTTATCGACTGATTTTGCATTTTAACATCTAGTTTGACTGTATTTTGGTTCATTGCTTAAGTGTTTTACGCATGTTTAACCTAGTTAACAACTGATTTGCCTTTACTGCCAGACTGGGATATTTTAAATTTGTGTAGTCACACCCTTTAGAGGGTGTGAAAGGAGGGATCCATGAAACTTTAAAATATCCAGTTTTAATGTTGACACCACATAGTGGTGTCAAAGGAGGGATTGTGAGGGAATGATAGCATTATACTGCTGATCAATGCTGCTATACCAATCAATATCTAATATGAATATGTAAACACACATGTTTTGTAATGCTAATAACTAAGATACAAATATTGAATGTGATCAATTGATTTAATAAAGTAACAGATAAGAAACATTGAAATGTAACTTTGGTGTGTGGACAAGAATGCAGATGTCAGGCAAACTGACTTGGGAGGCGAGTTTGTGACGCTCAGGGACTGGTGTGAGCACAATGAGCTAGTCAGCTCATGGGAGTAAAAGTGTCAACTTGGGAGATAAGGTGATGCTGGGAACATAACTCTTCTCTGCTTCAGGACGAGTCAGACCGGACAGTTCTTACTATGGATAATATGCCCCCTTCCCCTGGAGACCCTGCCCCCCCCTTCTCACTGGATGCCCCCCTTCTCCTTGGAGCCCATCTGCCCCTTTACATCATCTGACCTAGGAGTGGTCTTACCCTCTCCCCTTCCCCTTGAAGACCCCACCCCGTATATCATCAGGACCTCGAGATGACCTGCTCTCAACTCTGGAGAACTCAAACCCCCCCCCCCCCTTGGATTGCATCAGACCTGTGGGTCTTGTCTACCCCCCTCCCTGAACAACACCAGACCTGTGGGTCTTCTCTGCCCCCTCCCTCTCCTAACATCACCAGGTCCGTGGACTGCCCACCTTGCGCCAGCATGAACGCCCTGGACATTTAATTGGTTAACAATAGCCACCCCAAGGTCTCCTGACCAATGGCCACTCACCAGACCTCCCTCTCTGGGGAGTACAAGATCTGTCTCCCAAGGGCGGGGAGACAGAACTTGGGAGGGGCAGAACTTTCTCGGATATTCTGTCACGACCACTTTCTCAACGAAGGCCTTCGTTCGTTCTAATCTTATACTCTGTTTTGGTGGGACGACTGCTGTTGCATCATCGACTGATTCATTGTACTAGACTACGGACATCTTGGTGTGTTGTTTTCATTGTGTATCTTGTGATTGCATCATTACTAATTAAACTACAAAAAACTTGGTCCGATGCTTAACCGTGTATCATTCTTCCTCTCAACACCCAGTTTACACTATCCTTAACATAAGTTGTTTATTATTTGGCATTTTTAGCTATTTTCTATGGAGGATTATTATGGAGGATTATAGGGGGCCATAAATAAATAAATAAATACTTGGATAAATAAATAATTATATACCACAAAGCTTAAAGAAATGACTAATTATACAATGAAATGCCTAATTGACATACAAAATATATAAATTATAAATTAAATGAGACACTAAATATATAAATGTTACATGTATTTGTGTGTATTATATACGTTTGAATTCTTTGACATTTATTTAATTATACTTACATATATTTATCCTTACATTTATTTTTCCTTACATTTATCGACGGTGTAACTTGCTGTAACTTGCTCCCTATATTAGACATTCTCTGGTAAAGGCACGCCAGCAGCCTGCAATTGCTAGGTTCTGCTCCACCATTTCCACCGCTAGAAACGATGTCAACGCTACAACGCTGGATGTTACGATCCAGAAATCCAGAGCCAACAATGCCATCTGACCTCTGAGCAATTATGCACATTTAGTCAATGTTCTTAAACTCAACCAGGGGCGTTGTTAGACCCTTTTTACTGGGGCTCGTGCCCCAGTATAAATCTGCTGTGCCCCAGTAAAATCAAAAGTTTGAGTTTTAACAATTTACTTTATTAGTCAGTGCAATAATTTAGACTGATAATCCCCCCAAAATAAACGCAGTATCCCAATCAACGCATGTGCCTGCAGAATTCTATGTCAGCGCGCTCTTCTGAGCTTGCCAAGTAGCACTGCAGCACGCACACAAGTTCAGGTGTCGGACTCGTACACAAGTAAGGTAGGTAGGCTAAGAAAACATTACAAAACTAAAGAAAGTTTCAAAATGATAGGCCTACCGAGCGTCTTATTTTGACTTAAACATAAAAACAATATACATGAAGCTCATAAAACAGTATTTGCGCCCAAATTAAGGCAAAAATGATTGCGCTGGCATTAGCGGACTGGCCATCGGGAGCACCGGGAGAATTCCTGGTGGGCCGAGACGCTTCTGGGCCGGAGGGCCGCTTGACTTATAAAAAATTTAACTACTAATTAAATGTCGGCAGAAGATTGAGCGACGGCCGGCCCTTTCCCCAAGGCCGGTTGGTCTATTCCAAATGAACGTCTGTGCATCCCTTACCCCGCCCCTTTTGTCACGCTTACACACGACGATGACACTGAGATCAAAAGTTAGCTAGTAGAGACTATATAAGGATCGAAAACCAGTCTAAGAAACGTAAGGGCTGAAAAATAAGAGACAAAAAAACAGGCTATTGTTTACTAGACAACATTTTACGAATTGAAAAACGACTATGTTTATTTTACATAAAGCTCAAAAAAACTGTTTTGCTCTCAAATAAAGGCCAAAAATGTTTAGCTCTCGCGCTAGGCGCGCTCGCATGAACTGTGAAACTCCCTAACTTGCATTACATCAAACACGGAATGTGGATGAATTGGCAGGGCAGCTGTGGTGGCGTATACGGGTCCGGTTCTGGTGGGCCAGTCTGAATAAAATTCCAGGGCCTATTTTTACTCCCAGTCCGACCCTGCCCTGAACTGTTGTTTAGTGGGTTATGGAGAGTTTCTATAGCCGAGTAGTGTATTGTGCAGAGCACGCTTGGAAGAAAAACATTTATATAAATAGGGGCCTGTGCCCCAGTAGAATTTTATGTCTAACAACGCCTCTGGACTCAACAGATTATTGTCATTTTACCATACTATTTATTTTGAACAGTGTGTTTATTTGAAAAGATTACTGTATATTTCCACTTTTGATTTGTATTTCCATTGTAAGTTTGGTCTTAAATTTCATTTAGAAATGGTATTAAAAGGTATTAAAAAGTCTTAAATTGTACTTGTTTATACCTGTAGACACCCTGTATATAATTAGTCATTTATTTAAGCTTTGTGTGATATAATTATTTATTTATCCAAGTATTAATTTATTTAGTTTTGGCCCCTAAAATCCTCCATCATTAACAGGCTTTACAATCCGGTGGCGTTTATGTTTGTATGAATATCATAATCACACCAATGAAAAAGTTGTAGTTTCATGTTTGGGTCGATGGTCCTGCAGACCCATGATGCAAAACAGGGGCGATTTTAGGCACGGGCGGACTGGGCATTTTTTCATGTGTGTGTGTGGGGGGGGGGGGGGGCGCACAAGCATTTAATTAAAAAAAAATCTCTGCGCTCCTTTCTATTATCTATCAATTCACTTTGTGAGGAATTGGCATATTGGTGCCCCCTTCAGGCAGCTGCAGGCACCCCTGCTTGCTGAGACGGTGCCGTGCAGCATTTTCCGTCGTTTGTGGCCCCAGGTAGTAGCGGTCCTCGTTCCGTGAACTCTCGGGGGGCGGCCGGCGGGGTAGGGGGTCGTAGAAAGCTTTTTAAAATCTTTAAAACAGTGGATACCGCTGTTAAATCTATTTTTCTTTATACAAAATGTGTGGTGGGGGGTACGCATTTCAACTTTTCAAGACGTGATTAAAACAGTTCATGTACAATTAAATGTGTGCCCCTGTTTAACACTGATAACAGACCACGGCCTGGACTCTTAACAGACCGGGTGTAAAGAGCGCCATCTGCTGTTTAATGACGTTTGCTGTATTATGACGTAATTCATCAAATAAACTATAAAAGGCCGTTCTGATCACTGCTCTCATTTTTATTGAACATTTTCTTGGACAAGGATTTGTATCTCTACGACGCTTTCACCTTGCCGAATTATTATTGGAACACAGCAATATTATAATGTAAGTAAATGTTCAGATTGTTTTGCACCTCAGGGCTCCAGACTAACTTTTTTTACTAGGAGCACAGTAGCCCCTGACTGAAACTTTTAGGAGAGCAAGCAGAAAATTTAGGGGCACACCTTAATTGACCTGCAATGCATTTATTAATGTAACTAGATAGGGTACAATTCAGTGGCAATTTTAGACCCTTTTTAGGAGTGCTCAAGCACCCCTAAATGTATTCTCAGCACCCCTAAAAATAATATATTTTAAATATATTGTTTATTATCATTTGATGCTGGTAGTTTATGAAGAAAGGGAAATCCTTAGTTTTTTCATTCAATATTTTGCATAATAATACATAAATGTATTAATTGTTATCCAGTGAAATTAGGAATTTATATTAGCAAGGGGGTTTGCGTTTAGCACTTTTGCAAGGCACTGTAGCCTATTCATGTCACATTCTCATTGGGGGCTGAGCACCCCTAAAGGTCTGATCCTAGAATCACCCCTGGGACAATTTCTGGGGAAATTGTGGGGTGTGCCTGTGTCGGTTGCAGATGGGTCCGTTTTTTTTTACTGTCGCCGACGCACCATATAAGCTTTAAAGAGTTTAAATACATTATTTAATGTGACATTACGTACGTACTGTACGTGCAAGTCTTAGCTAAATGACTTAAATGTATGATGCACTTTTCGATCAGTCCTCCGACACTACAACACAATACTTGCTGAGTATAACAGCGCAACAGCTCAAAAACAGGCAGGGATGGAGTAGCAACGCTAGAGCTAAATAAGTATTTAGCTGCTAGGCTCCATGACGCCGGGTAAGAAGGGCTCGTGAAACTGCTGATCAAAAGAATGAAGGGGAACCCATTTGTCTGTCAGATTAAGACGTTCGTAGGAACCTAGTGAAAAATAGCCTAAACTTTCCAAGACTTTTAGCTAGGTTTATTACCTAGCGAAAAATAGCCTCAACTTTCCTAGACTTTTAGATACGGTACTAATGCAGAAGGAACACTGATATCGTTGTCATAGTAGAACGTCGTATCTGTGTCGTTGCTAACATGTGCTGACATTGTGCACACTCAATGAATTCAAAATGTGTCGTTTGCACATGCGCGAGTGTTTGTAAAAAATGCTTGCATTGTCTAAAAACCTGGTCGCAAAATGCGACCATTTGGTCGCAGTCTGGAGCCCTGCACCTTATAACTTTTTCAAGTTAAAGGGGCAATTGACTGTTTTTTTTTGGGTATTTCACACTGTTCCTTAAGGTCTCCGAATAGGGTATGTAACATTGGTTGGGTTGAAAATGGCCCGGGTGCTGTTCTATGCCCTCTTACAGATCGTCTGAAATGTTCCCGGGAAAAAACACTAGCTTTTCTCCTTTTATGGTATGCTCATTAATATTTAGATAAGCTGCGCGCTGATTGGTTGGTTATCAACGAGTGAAGCTGGGAGCAAAAACGCAACACGGCCAACAGCAGCACTCGCTGAAACACTGAAGTTGGAGACTTGAAATAAAAACGCGCAAATAAATCTATTGTGTCTACACAACACTGTTTTCAACAGATTGACTATATAACATTTGAAATGATAACATTACTTGTTTCCACTTCTGTTGTTGAAGCAAACTGGATTGACTTAGGTGGGTAGAACATTAGGCTACAGCTTAGCAACCAAACGTTGTTGCAATCGTGATTCTACTCGGCTTCAGTTAGCTAGCTAGGCTAGCTCTAGATATCTTGCTGTAAAATAACATGACAAAGATCTGGACAAACATGCATCGTGAATTGTAGATTTTCATTACACAGGTTATTTATTTGAATGAAACACAGTCAGGAACATGAATCAACGTTAGCCCCATTGCCAATAAACTAGGCTAAATTATCACACATTCTATGCTCTTGCGTTAACTAGCAAGCTAAACTTGTTTACATGCCTACAGTCTAGGTGTTACTAGTAACAGTTACTAGCAATGCTAATGTATCCTGTATCTAAAACCTGCCTTTCTCCAGTTCTTTCAAATAGATTATCTAGACTGGCGTTAGCAATAAGCCAGACTGCAGTTCGTTTTCTGGCTATTTTTCGGAAGCTTCCCTTCTAATGCCGACTACAGCTAGTCTAGCTAGAGTCATTTGATGTGTGTAGAAACGTATTTAGCATTCTACCTGGTATGCTATATACAGGAAACGTTAGCATTGCTAATAACTGTTAGCACAACATCTTACTGTACTTATAGCTTGCGGTTGCAATGAGCATACGGTTGGAACAGCACCTCTTTCCAGGTTCAGCTTCCTAGCATATCCTGCTTGAAATTGTCCAAGGTTGTCAAAACTGTCTTGGGTGAAATGTTCAGAGCAAATGAATGATTGAGTGTCGAACTTCGCCTGGATCTTCTCATAGACAACAGCAGCCATGCCTGTTGAATGTTTGGCTCCTTGGGAAGACTGTAAGTGTTAGCCTTCCCTGTACAGCCTGGAACACAGCATTTACGACCGTGGTCCATAATCAATATCCTTGTTATAATTCAAAACGTTCTTCTTTGTAATTCCTTATAAGTAGCCTACACAGAGCAGCGCGCAGCTAAACTAGTATCGGAGATAGACGCTACCTCTGGCTGGTCTGGATGTAAATTCTGGGGCGTGACAAAGATACAGACCAGAGCCAATAAGAGGGCGATCACCGGTCCTACGTAGGACCGGTGGCTTTGTTGAAAAGCTAGCGTTTTACAGCCAAATTTTTTCTTTTTGAGATTTGACTAGGAAAGAGGTGTCAATGGACTTTGATATTCACGGTATGTTCAGTTTACCCTCCGAACTGTCGTTTTTCAACAATGACAAGGTAAAATCGGTTTTTGCAGTCAATTGCCCCTTTAAGGAAGATACAGAGACTTTTTCAAGTTGTAAGGTTTACATTTTCAAGACGATGTTTCCGGGTAGATGTGAAGGTAGCTAATACATTGATCTGAAAAAGTTATTGTAGCCTTATTCTGTGTGTTCTTTGGAAAAGTAAATAGAGAGCCATCTTCAAATTTCGACATCTGCTGTTTGATGACGTGTGCTCTATTATGACGTAATTCGTTAAATATACTGTAAAAGGCTGTTCTGATCACTGTGCTCAGTTTTACGTAAACACATTTGATTTGGACAAGGATTTGGATCTCTGCAGCGCTTTCACCTTGACAAATTCGTATTGGAACAAAGAAATATTATAATGTAATATGGTCCCATTGTTTTGCACCTTAAGTTGTACGGTTTAAATGTCCAAAGACAATGTTCTCATGTAGATATGTAGGTGTATATATTAGATTGTTCTGAAAAAGTAATTATATTCTCTGTTCTTTGGAAAAGTCTGTCTTTCTTAGGGGTCAGGTGTGAAAGCCTCTCTCTCAAACCAGACTGGAACAGCAAGTGTGACTTGAGGCAGTCTTTGAGGAAGAGATATGCATAAAGACACGACAGACTCGTCTCAGCCCGGGGTGAACGAGGGAAGAGAGGGGAGTCTGTCTGGAGACAAGGGGACCTTCATCAGGGTGTTGACTGTGAGGCCTCTAAGTTTGGAGGACATGGACCTGGTTGAGCCCTCGGATCTGCCCCCTCCTTCAGTACCCGCCTCTGGGTCAAAAGACCAGCTGGAAGCCCTGGAGGTTGCGTCCACTTCCCAGGGCGTCAGTGGAGTGGAGAGAATGCCCCCCGGCACAGCCAGCAGCAGCAGCACCACGTCTGCCAGCTAGAGGGCGATGAAGACAGCCTGCTCCTCAGCCCTGTCGAGCCGCACCAAGCTGCACATCTCTGTGATCAGAGCGGTGTCGCAGCTGATCAACAACGACAGGCTGCAAGACCTGCTGCTTGACTTGGAAGCCAGCCGAGATGTTCCAGGCACCCAGACCTGCAGCACATCAGCTCCCGGGCTGCTAGCCCAGGAGATGCTGAGCAAAGTCTCTGCGATGCTGCAGCCTGACGCAGAAAGCCAGGTGGCGCTCAGCAGTCACAGTGGAACCCCCTCTCCGGATCTGCAGGTGGAGACCAAGGCCAGTCTGGGCACTGTGGCAGCTGAGATGATCGAGGCGGTCATCGGCAACGTCCTGGCAGCCCGGGCCGCAGTCCAAGAAGAAGCTCAAGGGCCTGGTACCTTTTCCTCTGTGACCTACTTCCTCTCTGCTGTCTGTGCCGACGTGCAGACTCTACCGCTGCTGAGGAGGTCAGGGAGCAGCAGTCGGTCTTCTGGAAGGTCCCTCGGAGAGCTCCTGACCACCATGTCGAGGACCAACGTTGTCCAGGCTGTGAAGCTGAAGCTGGAGGAGCAGTCTGGGCCGTGTAGGAAGGAGGGCTCGTCCACATCGCCATCCAGCCTATCACCAACTGAGGATCTGGTCATGATTCCTTATCTTGGGAGCGGTCGCTCTGGACATTCCCTGGCCAGTGACCTGGTTGATGAGATCATTGAGTCTGTGAAAAGTGCTGTTGAGTTGCTGGACAGCCAGTCTTCATCATCCAGGGCAGGGAACAGCTCCTCCCTCACAGGATGGGACGCTTTGGATGTTTCCTCTGCAGCCAAGAAGATGGTCTGCAAGGCAGCGGCCAAACTGACCCCCCTGGTGAGCTCTTCCAGGATGGGAGATGTGACGGCGGACGAGAGCGTCTCTTGCAAGAACGAGACGTCTCTGGAAAGTTTGCCCCCGTCTCTCATCAGGCTTCTGTTGATCCGGTCTGTCGACACAGTGATAGCAGCCTGCAGAGCCATAAGTAGTGAGTTCTGCTTTCGGGAGAGCGTGAAGAACGAAGGCTTGACCAAACTCCAGGAGCTGGCCAACGAACAGATGTTGGCCTGTCTAAACAAGGGCGTAGAGGAAGTGGAGATTGATGAGCTCATCGAAGGCATCTCTGCCATCCTGGATCATTCGCTGATCCTAGAGCGCCCGGAGATGTCCCTTTCCCACATCTACCGCTCCTTGTTTGTTGACTTCCTCCTGCCAGGGAGTGGACACAGAACCACCAAGGTCCTGGAGACCTTGATTTTTTAAAAGTCCTCAGGGCCCACCCGCAGCCGTACAAAGCCTGGCTCATAATGACATGCGAGTGGGAGCAATCATAAAACGTGACCAAAGGAAGAGATGTGTTCCAAAAGGCCTTGAGATGAGCAACTCAGAAGCTCTCTCGCCAGCCGTCGACCCCTCGTGGCTCACCTCTTGCGGCCAATCCAGAGAGCTCAGAGCGTCCATCTCTGCTGGTGTCCTCTGAGAACTGTGAGAACCTGCTTTGTGCGATCCTAGACGATCTCCATGAGGTGGTTGAGCAGCACAAGGCCTCAGTAAAGACGAGATCAGGTGGCGTGAAGTTTTGGGAACAGGTCCACTCCTCCAGCCAGCAGCTTTATGACGGCACACTGAGGACCCTGCGGAAAGCGGCAGACAAGCTGTCAGCTCTTGAAGAATGTGCATTTGAAATCATCCCCTCAAAGGCGTCCATGTCTTGGACCAAGAGGACCCTTGGGGTGGTTCTCAGAGAGCAGAAGTAGCAGCTTCAGAGTGCTCGACTGCTCAACTGAAGAGGAGTGAGGACAACCGCCTGACCTGTGCCCTCTGCGGAGTCCAGCCCGTAGGACTGGACTCCGCAGCATTGGACGCGCTCAAGACCGCCTCGGAGAGTCTGCTCGCCAACGTCCGTGGGCTCCTCCGGCAGACAGTCGCCTGCATCTTCAGAGCCCCGTGAGCTCCACCAGATGCACGTCAGAGCTGATGCTGCCAGAAAGCACCCGATGCCCTCCAGAAGGGAGCTCATCCACAGCTTTGCTGAGAGCTCGGTTAAGAGTCAGCTGCAGAAGAGCCTGGAACTGAACCTTCCTTCGACCTCCAGCCTGGCCTGCCAGGAGACCCTGGACCACAGGGTCAGGATCCTGACGGAGAGAGTGATGGACACTCTGTGTGAGTCTGCTGCCGCAGCTCCGTGTCCTGGGGAAGATCTCAGTGAGCTCAGCCCTGCAGCGGTCATCATCAATGCTTGGACAGCATCAACCTCTGCAGGAGAGACGAGAAAGCCTAAGAAGGGCTGGAAGTGGTGGAGCCTGCCTAAGAAAGTCAAGCCCTTCAAGAACAAGGTGGGTTATTTATGTAATAGCTTATATAGAGCAGAGCTTATAGTATATCCTATGAGTACAGAATGAATGACCATGGGTTGGTTATTCATGTATTGGAGCAAGTATAGAATGAAGAGGCAGTGTTGGGACTGAGTGGCTGTTGTTGTTCTTAATCCTGATGCTTTTGGGTGGAGAGGTGTTGTCATATAATTTCCTTAGATTCATGTTCTGTGTTATATGCAGTTTCTGAAGAGAAAGACGGAGTCCAAGAAGCCCTCAGCCCAGGAGGAGCTTCCCCCCAGCTCTCACGTCACACCTGGTCATCGACCACCGCTGCTTGTCATCCTTAATGAATCACACAGTAATCCTGTAGATTTGACAAAGCCTAACTTGAAATTCACCAATCTAAAATGATGTCTCGTCACAAGTGTGTTTCGCCTGCCAATCTGGAGTTGTCGAACCACCACAAGACCCTGGCGACTTTCTAACCCACCTGGCGACTTTTACTGTCAAAAGTGACTAGCGACAAAATCTAGCGACTGTTTCCGGTGTTGTTGGAGACTTGCTAGTGTTTTGGAGACTTTGATGTGAAAACACGGTTTGAGGACAGCCAATGGCAATTTTCCTTACTGAGGACTTGTCAACACTGGAAGAGTTGTAGGGAGAGGGAGGTAGACCAGAAGGCAGTGGAAGAATAGTGTCAAATGTACAGTATCTAATGAAATTCAAACAATATGCTGTGAAGTTAAGTCTTGTACTCATTGTGAAATATTTTACTATTGATTGTTCTTCCACAGGTACAGTCCTGCACTTTTTGTGGTTTATGCTCTTATGGGTCTTCCCTTTTGGCACTTGTTTAGTTTTCCACAATGTATGCTTCATGTTTTGGCTTCTTGCAATGTTTGGGACTACCTCGTTGTTATGATCAGTGACCTATGCTCTCATGTAAAGCTCTCTCTTGGAAGTCGCTTTGGATAAAAGCGTCTGCTAAATGCGTAAATGTAAATGAACCATGGAGCAACATTCAGAGAGGCTGGACAAAGAGTTTAGCCCAACCTCAGTGGTTGGGCCATCATTTGGACATTTCAACAAGAGAACAGGGGAAAACTATTCTCTACTTTCAGCAGTACAGTAAAATGTAGCCTACTATATGCACTTGTAACCCAGGGTTACAGGGCACAAATACATTCACATTTATTTAAAAGATGATTCTTTATAACAAGTAACAAATAAATAACTATAATGTTCACAAGAGTGATATACAGCTTGTATTAATTTATGGAATTAGGATAATGATTTTTTTGTTTTGTTACAGTGTAATAATATTGCTGGGTGAATTTGTTTTTTCAGGTTGCAGGGGTAAAGTTAGGGGTCTCGCGCGCGCTCGGAGAAAGAGAGGCTACCGAAACTGAACCGAATGAGATCTGAGAGACAAGAAAGAGAGAACTACATTTACCGAAAATAAAGAAAAAAACGAGTTATTTCTGTCATTGTTTTGTGAGTAAATAGAGAGTGGTTGATAGAGAAGATTTAACGCTATTGTTTGGCGTGTTGCGAAATATTTTTCCCCCCAGATTTTGTTGCTTTGTGGTTGGCTAGGCTGAACTGTAGGCTAGCTACCCGGCCGTGTCTCCTTCCCTTCCATTTTTTGGGGGAAATTAAATTGATTAACTATCGTCTGCGGCGTGCTTGTTTCCGGACTGCTGGAGTGAAGTACAGACTGACAAGCCTTTCCAGCTAACCGAGAGACTAGCGACCTTTTTGTAGGAGACTCAGAGAAAGAAAACCTGGCTACTAACTAGGTTACCTGTAAGACGAGGTTTCCGGCAGCACTTTTCAGTTAAGACGGCCGCCTAAGCAACAACATGCCTGCCGCCAACTACGTAGTCAAAGTCTGTTTTTTTTTTACTTAATTTTTTTTTATAGCGATATCCGCCGTTGTCCTGTTTTCTCCCTTCCATTCCAAACCGTGACCAACATCAGGCTCCCTTCTCTGCAGAAAGCATTTGTCTATTGCACAAACTACTCCCTCCCCCCCCGAATCTTTTATTTGATTTATTTATATATTTTTATCTATACTGGCGATTTGCCAACCACTTGAACCTGAACTGATCACTTTTGGATTTTTGTTTTCACCGTATTTTAGACCACAACTCGTTCACGTTGCCCAACTGTTTTGTATTACTCTTATTAGAGTAAGGGTTTCTACAATTTTTTTTACTTGATTTGTATATTCACATTTTGTTGGTGTTCCTTTTGTCCTATTGTTGCAGTAGATTTAATAATTATACATTAATATGTGGATATAATAATTCAAACCTTTCAAAGTGCACACATCTGTATAAGCCCGGCATGAGGTGTGTAGCCAACCGGTACTTAACCAACCGGTTTAAAGCAGTCAGAACCGGGTTCATAGGAAGAATAGCTAGATACGTAGGCACTTCAGGCAGTGACAAGCCACATAAATAAGGATAACAGTGTACTGCCTGTCTTCTCCTTCTGAAGTTGTTAAATTGAATAGGCTGAACATCAACATGTAACATCAAATATAGCCTAGAAATTCCAAACGAATTAGCTTTCAAAGTTACGTATGCCTAGGCTACTTGGACCGTGTCCTGGCAATAAATAAAGAACATTATGTAGGGGAGACCGGGGATGGTTGTAACACTTTTTGTTTGAGCATCAAACAAGTGGTTGTTTGTGCTAGGTCTCTCAAACTTTGATATATACTACCCACATCTGTCTTCTACAAATATAACTCTCTTGGCCATCTACTACACAATCATAGATTAGTTGAGTTAGTGTCAAATACAAAGAGTTCCGTTGTTACAGCTCTGCATTCAACACCATCATCCCCTCCAGACTGGTCTCCAAGCTTGTGGACCTGGGACTAAGCACCTCCCTCTGCAAGTGGATCTTCCACTTCCTGACGGGGAGGCCTCAGGTGGTGAGAATCGGTGACCGCACCTCAGCTGTACTGATCACAAACACAGGCACCCCCCAGGGCTATGTGCTCAGCCCTCTCCTGTTCTCCTTGTTCACTCACGACTGTGCGGCAACGCACAGCTCCAACCTCCTCGTTAAGTTTGCTGACGACACAACCATCGTGGGCCTCATCTCTGACAGTGACGAGTCAGCCTACAGAGAAGAGGTTGACACCCTGACATCATGGTGTCAGGACAACAACCTCTCTCTTAACATCAGCAAGACCAAGGAGATGATTGTGGACTATAGGAGGCGGCAGGAGGAGGAGCATGCACTAGCGTACTATTTATTGTTATCTGTAATGTAGGAAGTTTTAGTGTTAGGGTTAGTATAGTAGTTTATTTATTGCTATCTGTATATTTAGGAAGTTCACTTATCTAAGCTCAGCATAGATGTAAATTTGTTCCGTGTACTTATATGTTATGTTATGCCAGGTGCTTGCGTTGTCTTGTCTTAAGAATTTCAGTGCCCAGTCTAACCTTGTGTTGTTCTGTGCATCTGACAAATAAAAGACTTGGAACTTGAACTTGTTACAACCTACCCCACAACTGGGGTGAGTTGTAACACTAGCTGGGGATGGATGTAACATGGAGAGGTAATTTGCTAAAATAAGATCCACACTATACAATTTGTTCAATAACTTTATTGATGAACAAAGAACACATTGTTTTGAATAAGATGAACAATTTGAAGTGACAAAAACACTTATTCATTAACTGAAAACTATTTCTGTGTGTGTTTGTTTGAGTGCGTGTGGACTGTATTCCTGTATGTGCAATTGTCACAAAGGTTTAATCACTGTCACAATGGTGGCAAATGTAGACGGCTGCCCCTGGAGTGCAGGCTGTGTGGGCCCAGAACTGACAGCTCACACACTTAACCAACATTTCTTTTGGCCTCGAGTTTGCAAAGGGTTCCATGCACACAATGCAGAAATTCTCATCATCTGAGGTTTCAGCATCCTCTTGAACATTGGGCTTGGGCCTTTTGCTTCTTTGCTTTGCTTTTTCTTTTGCACCTTTCCAGGTGGCAGGGTTATTCTTTTTTTAAGGGTCTTCTTCCTTGCTTCCTCTTCAAGTGCCTGTTTCACAGGTGTATCTGTCAAGATTTCTGATGGCCTCCTCTTTCTATTACCACTGGCATTCTTCCTTGGACTTGCTTTGGGAAATAGACGGAGAGCAGATGGACTGAAACCTTTTTGAGCAGCTTGACCTAAGTCCAGAGGCTTAGTCAGAGAAAAAGCTTGACCTGCCTGGTCGACTGGAAAAGAGGCTTGGGCTGGCTCGGCGGAGCTGGAGGCTTGGACTGGCTTGGATGAGCTGGAGGCTTGGACTGGCTCGGCTGAGCTGGAGGCTTGGGCTGGCTCGGCAGAGCTGGAGGCTTGGACTGGCTCAGCTGAGCTGGAGGCATGGACTGGCCTGGCTGAGCTGGAGGCATGGACTGGCTCAGCTGAGCTGGAGGCATGGACTGGCCTGGCTGAGCTGGAGGCCAGAGAGGCAAATGGTTCAGGGCGGTCTGTGACCTGTGATGGTACATACTCACACTCCTGAAAAATGTCTGGATTGAAAGGCCAGATGCCTGTACATCTAAAACCAGCTTGTACATTGTTTGGCGTAGCAGCATTGGGGAATGCAATCCTGACCAGGCTTGGGATGTTATAGATTGTCATTGGTTTTGCAGGATTCATTCTCATCCATGCATCACTGGCTGTGTTTATCAGCTTCTTGAATGGACCATAGACGCTACAATCAAGAGGCTGTAGCTTGTGCGAACAATGGGGTGGCAAAGAAAGGAGAACTATCCCATTTTCTTTGCAGTAAGTGATTGCCTTCACTGAAAGATGGGAACTGTGGTTGTCCAACAACAGTTACTCCTTCTTCTCAGGACTGACTTTTGTGTGCTTTACAAAGTGATTCAGGAAGATTAAGAAATCCTCCTCCTGCATCCATCCGGACCCATTACCACACCCAACACTGCCTGGTGGTCCATCATTTAAAGGGGCAATTGACTGGGTTTTTGGGGTATTTCACACTGTTCCTTAAGGTCTCCGAATAGGGTATGTAACATTGGTTGGGTTGAAAATGGCCCGGGTGCTGTTCTATGCCCTCTGACAAATCCTCTGAAATGTTCCCGGGAAAAAACACTAGCTTTTCTCCTTTTATGGTATGCTCATTAATATTTAGATAAGCTGCGCGCTGATTGGTTGGTTATCAACGAGTGAAGCTGGGAGCAAAAACGCAACACGGCCAACAGCAGCACTCGCTTAAACACCGAAGTTGGAGACTTGAAATAAAAACTCACAAATAAATCTATTGTGTCTACACAACACTGTTTTCAACAGATTGACTATATATCATTTGAAATGATAACATTACTTGTTTCCACTTCTGTTGTTGAAGCAAACTGGATTGATTTAGGTGGGTAGAACGTTAGGCTACAGCTTAGCAACCAAACCATATCGTGATTCTACTCGGCTTCAGTTAGCTAGCTAGGCTAGCTCTAGATGTCATGCTGTAAAATAACATGACAAAGATCTGGACAAACATGCATCGTGAATTGTAGATTTTCATTACACAGGTTATTTATTTGAATGAAACACAGTCAGGAACATGAATCAACGTTAGCCCCATTGCCAATAAACTAGGCTAAATTATCACACATTCTATGCTCTTGCGTTAACTAGCAAGCTAAACTTGTTTACATGCCTACAGTCTAGGTGTTACTAGTAACAGTTACTAGCAATGCTAACGTATCCTGTATCTATAACCTGCCTTTCTCCAGTTCTTTCAAATAGATTATCTAGACAGGCGTTAGCAATAAGCCAGACTGCTGTTCATTTTCTGGCTATTTTTTCGGAAGCTTCCCTTCTAATGCCGACTACAGCTAGTCTAGCTTGAGTCATTTGATGTGTGTAGAAACGTATTTAGCATTCTACCTGGTATGCTATATACAGGAAACGTTAGCATTGCTAATAACTGTTAGCACAACATCATACTGTCCTTATAGCTTGCGGTTGCAATGAGCATACGGTCGGAACAGCACCTCTTTCCAGGTTCAGCTTCCTAACAAATCCTGCTTGAAATTGTCCAAGGTTGTCAAAACTGTCTTGGGTGAAATGTTCAGAGCAAATGAATGATTGAGTGTCGAACTTCGCCGGGATCTTCTCATAGACAACAGCAGCCATGCCTGTTGAATGTTTGGCTCCTTGGGAAGACTGTGAGTGTTAGCCTTCCCTGTACAGCCTGGAACACAGCATTTACGACCGTGGTCCATTTTCAATATCCTTGTTATAATTCAAAACGTTCTTCTTTGTAAATCCTTATAAGTAGCCTACACAGAGCAGCGCGCAGCTAAACTAGTATTGGAGATAGACGCTACCTCGGGCTGGTCTGGATGTAAATTCCGGGGCGTGACAAAGATACAGACCAGAGCCAATAAGAGGGCGATCACCGGTCCTACGTAGGACCGGTAGCTTTGTTGAAAAGCTAGCGTTTTACAGCCACATTTTTTCTTTTTGAGATTTGACTAGGAAAGAGGTGTCAATGGACTTTGATATTCACGGTATGTTCAGTTTACCCACCGAACTGTCGTTATTCAACTATGACAAGGTAAAATCGGTTTTGCAGTCAATTGCCCCTTTAAGAAGTAGTCTTTATATCTTTTACGTGGGAAGATAAAGGCTGGAGAAATGACATTTCCCAGTGCATTCACAGCACAAGCTACAGATACCAGGACACCCCTTTCTCCTGAGGTCATTGCACCAACTTGCTTGACACCGCGCCATGCGATTACACGGTCAGGAGTCTGGACAGTTGTTATACCCGTCTCATCCACATTCCAAATATCCTTTCCAGTAAAGCTGTGTTTCTCTATCACATCTCCAAGCTTTTTGAAAAATCTCTCCACATTTAGACGGTTGAAACTTGTGGCCCGTGACAAACTAGTTGGCTGTGCAGCTCTGATGGACAGATTTGGATGGCGTTTCATGAAGCCGGAAAACCAGTCAGTTCCTGCCATGGCTTTCTGCTTCCATGAATGGGGATATTTACAGTTATTCTCCTTTGCCAACTAGTATGCAAACTTCCGGACCTACAAACAAGTGATCAGTAAACTTGTTACCCCCATGAATGATGTATGAGCCCTTGGGGCAATAAGTAATAAACATGCCACAACAATTGTTGTTGAAAAGCTGTAAATAATCTCTACCTCTTCATAGTGGGGATAATAATTGTGGAGTGAAATTTTTTATTTTTTATTTTTTAAATTATGCCTATCTCATGGTTACCTCTCGAGGGGTTAACCCATAGAACAGACCAGCTGATTCTGTCAAATACTCTGTCAAGAGTTCCTCCTGTGCCCCTCTGAAGACCTTCTGACTACTACGGTAGCCTACATGGGGCCTCTCACTTGAACCCTCCTCTCTGAGTTTCTGTGCGGCTTTAACATATCTGTATAGTGTAACGTGACAGATTTAATAGGCCTTGGCCACTGATCTCACAGAATCTCCCTTCCTGACTTCAATTGCAGCCTTTCTCAGAATGTCTGCAGGGACACCCCTGTTTGTTTTGCGCTTCCACTGCCTAGGCATGCTAGAAAAAAGGTGAAAAGTACAAAAACCATTTTGAGTCATCATAAGGAACTGTTACAACCATCCCCACAACGACCAGCCATTACACAGCTAACTGTTTAAGGTATGTGGGTTTGAAGTTAGCATGAATGGTGAGCATCAAATTACACTAGAGAAATGGCTCCTTTAGGTGATATAAATTGCAACATTGCATCTACAATACAATAAACGCTAGGCAAATAATAATCTTGATAAAAAAAAATACTTTCTTACCTGAAAATCAGTTTTTGGTTGTAATTTTTTTGTGTTGCTAACAAAAGAACTGCCTGAGAATGTCTATTAAAGAAAACATAAAACGATCATAAAAGAGTACGCGACCAAAGGAAGAGATGTGTTCCAGCAGGCCTTGAGATGAGCAAATCAGAATCAAATAAAATAGGATTTATTTGTATAGCCCTTTTTTTACACGCAAGCATGTCACAGAGGACTTCACATACACCCATAGAACTGCCCCTCAACCAACCTAAACCCTCAAAGAAGACAAGGAAAAACTCCCAGAAACACTCCCAACAGAAAAAATTGAAGAAACCTTGGGAGCAGCATTTCAGAGAGGGATCCCCTCCTCCAGAGACGGTTGGTTAGAGAGAGCAGCAGAACACAAGCTAAACATAGTCATACAGTGTCAATGGGTTTTGAAATACCAAAATCCATTGTTCGGCTTTATAGATGTTGGATGGGACCGGGAAACCCGCTGTTGGCCGTCATGGAGACTGGATTCCGGTTGACGACCTGGTCCAGCGTTGGCAGACTGACGACCAGGCAGGTCCTGACAGCTCAAACCCCCCACACCACAGGGATTGTGTGGGGGGGACAGAGAGAGGAGAGTAGGGATTAGAGAATGCCAGGAGCAGCTAACAGTTAAAGTCATAATAGAATGAGATCCCCACCGGTCAAGTGTGGACTAGTGCAGCAATTTAACAGAGCTAAAAGGGTATTTGATGCAGCCCCACACACCAAGACAGCGACAGCCCCCCTCGGTTGGAACATGAAATCTGTTCCAAGGGAAAGAACTCTAAAATAGGTTATATTTATACGAATAAGGATGAAAACAACCAGTCCCTCAGTGTCTCCAACTAGTAACTAAAACTATAACAATATACAACAACGGAACTATAATAGTAACAATATACAGTGATAGGTTTACTTTATTTGTAACATCTAGATGGGCAATGTGAACTTAAGCTATAATTACAATTAAAAAGTTACATGTGATACACACATAGGCAAACGCACACCCTAGGTTTACATAGAAAGTACACACATACTTAGCTTTACTGTAACAATCATAGAATTGACTAAACAAGAACGTTTTTAATCTAGTTTTAAATGTCGAAACAGTATCAGCCTCCTTAATTGAGACAGGTAATTTGTTCCAGAGAAGAGGTGCTCTATATGAGAACGCCCTACCTTCAGCAGTTTTTTTCTTAATCTTGGGTATTACCAGATAGCCGGCTTCGTGAGATCTTGGAGTCCTTGCGGGGCAATAGGGTGCAAGGAGACAGGAGAGGTACAGTGGTGCCAATCCATGCAGAAGCTATCTTGCCAGCCGTCGACCCCTCGTGGCTCACCTCATGTGGCCAATCCAGAGAGCTCAGAGCGTCCATCTCTGATGGTCTCCTCTGAGAACTGTGAGAACCTGCTTGGTGCGATCCTAGACGATCTCCATGAGGGGATTGAGCAGCACAAGGCCTCAGCAAAGACGAGATCTGGTGGCATGAAGTTCTGGGAGTAGGTCCACTCCTTCAGCCGGCAGCTTTATGACAGCACACTGAGGACGCTGCAGACAAGCTGTTGGCTCTGGAAGAATGTGCATTTGAAATCATCCCCCCAAAGGCTTCCATCTCTTGGACCAAGAGGACCCTTGGGGTGTTTCTCAGTGCCATGAGAGCAGAAGTAGCAGCTTCAGAGTGCTCGACTGCTCAACTGAAGAGGAGTGAGGACAACCTCCTGACCCATGCCCTCTTAGACTCCATACTGGAGAATCTCAGCCAGTTATGTGAGGACGAAGAGGGCCCAACAGTCTCCAACGCCGCCGTAGGACTGGACCCTGCCGAATTGGACGCGCTCAAGACTGTCTCAGAGAGTCTGCTCGCCAACGTCCATCGTCTCCGCCAGCAGACAGCCACCACCGGCCATCTTCAGATGCACGTCAGAGCTGATGCTGCCAGAAAGCCCCCCGATGCCCTCCAGAAGGGAGCTCATCCACAGCTTTGCTGAGAGCTCGGTGAAGAGTCAGCTGCAGAGGAGCCTGGAACTGAACCTTCCCTCGACCTCCAGCCTGGCCTGTCAGGAGACTCTGGACCGCACGGACAGGATCCTGACGAAGAGAGTGATGGACACTCGGTGTGAGTCTGCTGCTGCAGCTCCGTGTCCTGGGGAAGATCTCGGTGAGCTCAGCCCTGCAGCGGTCATCATAAATGCTGGGACAGCGTCGACCTCTGCAGGAGAGACGAGAAAGGGCTTGAAGTGGTGGAGCCTGCCGAAGAAAGTCAAGCTCTTCAAGAACAAGGTGGGTTATTTATGTAATAGAGCTTATAGAGCAGAGCTTATAGTATGTTGTATGAATAACCATGGGTTGGTTATTCATGTAATGGAGCATGTATAGAATGAAGAGGCAGTGTTGGGACTGAGCTCTAAATCCTGATGCTTTGGTGGACTGAGAGGTGTTGTCATATCGTTTCCATAGATTCCAGCATGTTCTGTGTTTTCTGCAGTTTCTGAAGAGAAAGATGGAGCCCAAGAAGCCCTCAGCCCAGGAGGAGCTTCCTCCCAGCTCTCACGTCACACCTGGTGAGCGACCACCACTGCTTGTCATCCTTAATGAATCGCACAGTAATCCTTTAGATTTGACTAGTTTTGTACTAGTTTGACAAAGCTTAACTTCAAATTCACCAAATTTCAAATGTTGTCTTGTTACAGGGGCTAAGTGTGGTTCGCCTGCCAATTTTGAGCTGTCGAATAACCACAAGACCCTGGCGACTCTCTAACCCACCTGGCGACTTTTATTGTCAAAAGTGACTAGCGACAAAATCTAGCGACTTTTTCCGGTGTTGTTGGAGACTTGCTGGTGTTTTGGAGACTTTGATGTGAAAACACGGTTTGTTTTGCAGTACTGTCCTCAACGAGCAGCGGGTGCTGCCGTGAGCTCCTCCACCGTCCCAAAGCACTCACAGGCGGCCAGTCTCACAGTTGCCTTGCGTAGCATGCTTAGCTGCAGTAAGAGCAGACAGCAGCAGACACACACTCCACATCCAGACAGCAAATGAATCATGCATTGCGCTAAGCCACCATTGTTCCCGCCCTGGCTCATGAAGGACTTAAATTTGTTGAGTGTAATAGAAAATTGCAATTCTTTAAGAATTACTATTCATTAAGAAACACCACCCTA